>NW_016809830.1:2568660-2608251 GCF_001698545.2 Rhinopithecus bieti | reverse complement strand
AACACTAGGGGAACTGGGTGAGTGGTCACAGAAGCTCTCCATGTATCTTTGCAACTTTTCTGTAAATCTAAAAGTATTCCAAGTTTTTTTTTAAATCTGAACATAAAAACTGTTTCTACTGATTTTTGTGTAATTTGTGATCATGAATTATATTTTATAAACATATTCTGAGTTTGTCCTTTTGAGAAAGCCAATGCTGCTAACAAAATCCATGAATTCATTATAAGTGTAAAGTTACCTGGACAAGTATTTCAATAATAAATATTGATAAACCATTAAGTTTTTTTTTTTTTTTAAGATAGAGTCTTGCTCTATTGCCCAGGCTGGAGTGCAGTGGCACGATCTTGGCTCACTGCAACCTCTGCCTCCCGGGTTCAAGTGGTTCTCCTGCCTCAGCCTCCTGAGTAGCTGGGACTACAGGCGCCCGCTACCACACCCAGCTAAGTTTTTGTATTTTTAGTAGAGACGGGGTTTCACTGTGTTAGCCAGGATGGTCTCGATCTCCTGACCTCGTGATCCGCCCGCCTCGGCCTCCCAAAGTGCTGGGATTACAGGCTTGAGCCACCGCGCCCGGCCGCCCTTTGTCTTTTTTCTTTTTTTATCTTTGTTGGTTTGAAGTCTGTTTTATCAGAAACCAGGATTGCAACCCCTGCTCTTTTCTGCTTTCCATTTGCTTAGTAAATTTTTCTCCATTCTTTTATTTTGAGCCTACATGTGTCTTTGCACATGAGATGGATCTCTTGAATACAACACATTAATGGGTCTTGACTCTATCCAGCTTGCCATTCTGTGTCTTTTTATTGGGGCATTTAGTTCATTTACATTTAGGGTTAATATTATGTGTGAATTTGATCCTGCCATCATGATGCCAGTTGGTTATTCTGCAGACTTGTTGATGTAGTTGCTTCATAGTGTCATTGGTCTTTGTACTCCAGTGTGTTTTTGTAGTAATGTTTTTTTCCTATCCATATTTAGTGCATCCTTCAGGAACTCTTGCAAGGCGGACCTGGTGGTGACAAATTCTCTCAGGATTTGCTTATCTAAAAACAATTTTATTTCTCCTTCAAGTATGAAGCTTACTTTGGCTGGATATGAAAATCTGGGTTGGAAATTCTTTTAAGAATGTTGAATACTAGTCCCTAATGTCTTCTGGCTTGTACGGTTTCTGCTGAGAGATCTGCTGTTACTCTGATGGGCTTCTTTTGTAGGTGGCCTAGTGTTTCTCTCTGGCTGCCCTTGACATTTTTTTCCTTCATTTCGACCTTGGAGAATCTGTGACTCTGTGTCGTGGGGTTGATCTTCTCATGGAGTATTTTACTGGAGTTCTCTGGATTTCCTGAATTGGAATGTCGGCCTGTCTTGCTAGGTTGAGGAAATTCTCCTGGATGATATCCTGGAGTATGTTTTCCAACTTGGCTCCATGCTCCATTCTCCCACTCTGTTTCAGGTACCCCAATCAGTCGTAGTTCAGTCTTTTTACATAATCCCATAGTTATTGGAGGTTTTTTTCATTCCTTTTCATTCTTTTCTGTCTGATCTTGTCTACCTGTCTTACTTCAACAAGATAGTCTTAAAACTCTCAAATTCTTTCTCCTGCTTTGTCTATTTGGCTACTGATACTTGTGAAGTTCTCATGTTGTTTTTCAGCTCCATTAGATCATTTACGTTCCTCTCTAAACTGCTTATTCTCTTAACAGCTCCTTTAATATTTTATCATGATTCTTAGCTTCTTTACATTGGGTTAGAACATGCTCCTTTAGCTCAGTGAAGTTCGTTATTACCCACCTTCTGAAGTCTACTTCTGTAGGTTCATCCATGTCAGCTTCTGCCAAGTTCTGTGCCCTTGCTGGAGAGGAGTTGCAATCATTTAAAGGAGAAGAGGCACTCTGGCTTTTTGTTTTCAGTGTTTTGTTTTTGTTGTTTTTTTCTCAATTTTCATGAGTTCATCGAGCTTTGATCTTTGAGGCTGCTGACGTTCGGATGGGGTTCTTGTGAGGACTTTTGTTGATGCTACTGTTGTTGTTGCTTTCTGTTTGTTTATCTTTTAAGAGTCAGGCCCCTCTTCCATAGGGATGCTGACATTTACTGGGGGTTCACCCCAGACCCTATTTGCCTGGGTTCCTCCTGCACCTGGAGGCATCACCAATGCAGGCTACCTGCTCCTTCCTCTGGGAGCTCCATCCCAGAGGGGCACTGACCTGATGCCAGCGGGAACGCTCCTGTATAAGGTATCTTGTGACCTCTGTTGTGGGAGGGGTTCTCACCCAGTCAGGAGGTATGAGATCAGGGACCTGCTTAACGAAGCACTCTGGCTGCCTCTTGGCGGAGGGGGTGTGCTGCGCTGAAGGAAATCTCACTCATCTGGACTGCCCAGATTCCTCAGAGGCAGCAGGGGGAAGAGACTAAGTCTGCTGATCCACAGAGACCACGGCTGTTCCTCCCCCCAGGGGCATTATCCCAGGGAGATCAGAGTTCTGTCCGTAATCCCCTGGCTGGAGTTGCTGAAATCCCCACAGGGAAGCCCTGCCCAGTAAGGAGGCATGGGTCAGGGTCTGGCCTAAAGAGGCAGTCTGGCCATGATCTGCCACAGCTGCTGTGCTACACTGTGGGGAATTCCTCTCGGATCCAAACCACCCAATCTCCCAGGCACTGGCAGGGGAAAATGGCAGACTGGGGCTCTGTTGCCTTAGGTAGCAGGCAGTCACAGTTATGATGGCCACCCCTCCCCCTGGGAACTCGTAGTCTTAGGCAGTCTCCAGCCAAATGGCCACGGAGAATCTGCACAGCTCTGTGCTTGGGACCCAAGGCCCTGGTGGTGTGGGTTCATGAGGGGAACTCCTGATCCACAGGTTGCACAGATCTGTGGAAAAAGCATGGTTTCCTGGGCAGGGTAGCAGTATCACTCACCGCCTTCCTTGGCTGGGAGGGGGTGGGAGCTCCCCTTGCTCTGTGCGGCTCCCGGGTGGGTGGTCTCTCCACCCTGCTTTCACTCTCCATGGGTCACCGTCAACCACCTAATCAGTCCCAGTGAGAGAACCTGGTACCTCAGTTGCTGGTGCAGGATTCACTCACCGTCTTCGTTCTCAGTGGGCGCCTCCAACTCCAGCTGTTTCTAGTCAGTGATCTTGGCCCCTCCTCGCCCCTAGTAGCATTGAAATTTCTAAAGTTTTTCAAGCTTAAAACCATGTGGATCTTTTGGAAAACACTGTGCTCTCAAACCTATACTGTCTTGAATGTATAGGGTCTTGTCCTGAAGGTCTCAGACATTAGTAAGTATCAGAACAACTTGAAGGGCTCATTAAAACAAAGTGCCAGGCCCCAATCCCAGAGTTTCCGAGTTAGTGGCTACACGGTAAGGATCAAGAATCTGCATTTCTATGACGTTCCCAGGTGATGTTGATGCTGCTGTTCTAGTTTGAGAATCACTGGTCTACCGCCACCCTTTCCCCTCATGGATTCTGTGTGTTTATAAACTAATAAGTTGAGATGGATGGGCCTGCCTGAGGCCCACTGGCAGAGAAGAGGCACCAGGTGGCCAAAGAAGAGAGCCCCATTGGGAGAGGAAGTCTGGAGTCAAGTGGGTGTTGGCAGTACTCAGGACTTTCTGTTCATTATGGCTCATGAGTTCTCAACTGAAAAAAAAATGATAAAAGATGGCAGGATCTGTAACACTGAGTTGTGAAGTAGGTGATGCCACTTATAATTCCTTTAATGTTTAGATTGCCTCAATACCCATGTATAATTCTGGGTTGGTCACATCACTGCTTTTCTGACATTTTTACACTCTTCTCCTGCCTCTTTGAACCTCACTCTAAAGTTCATCATCTTCGTTTATTCACTTTTAATTCCATGGCACCTGCAGGACATGCCATTGTCTCTCAGAAACTGAGCACTCTTTCCCTCCTCTACACTGATAAGAGATCTGCTCCCCTTTATATGACCTCAACTGTTCTGAAAAAGGCACAAGCATTCACATGTGACTATGTAAAGGTGTTCATAAAATTGACAGAGCTTCTGTAATTCTCTGGAAAATCCAGCTTAAGCTCAAAGAACAAAAGCAGTGATAAACACATACATGTGAATTTCCTTACACACTGCATTCCCATTGTTCTCAGATAGTTTTCTTAAATATCTTATTAATCAATGCTATTAGGAAAGATATTGTCTTCAACAATAAGTATTTTGACATCTTAATACTGGATCTACACTATTTCTTACATTATTTATAATGTTTTTTCAAATATAATATTTAATAGGATGTTTTATGACAATGAGCAAACACTTCCATTTAGACAGAGTCAGCTATCTAAGTGGTGGCTCTGAATTGAGGAGTTCAAACTTGTTAAAGTAAAATACCAAAAACTCAGTTGGCGCATCCTCTGGAAAGGGCTGTATTTTCAAATACATCTGAGTACTCCGTGTTTTTCCGGCATAACAATGGATCACAGAGTGAGCTGAATGATCTGATATCCCCCAAATCAGCTTGTTGGCCATGCAATTACTGAAACTGAATAAGAACTCCCAACATTGAGAAGAAATGACCCAGACACGGGAAATCCTGCCTCATCAATACCCCAGTCAGTGTGAAAGATGAGAAGAGACACATACAAGATAAAAACACAAACCTCATTTACTTTCAACCACATGTGATCTTTATTTCCTCTTCTCCAACAGTCTCATAGGCTACTGAACCAGGCTTCTTATTAGAAAGAATAACAGAAACAAATGAGAGAGGAGCCAAAAAAATTTTGTCCCTAGGAACAAAAATTATGAGACACCTACTGTGAATTTCAGAAGCACCTTGGGAGGCTGAGGCAGAAGGATTGCTTGAGCCCAAGAGTTCAAGACCAGCCTGGGTTACATAGTGAGATCCTATCTCTACAAAAAATTTAAAAATTAGCTTGGCATGGAGGTACATGTCCTTTGTCCCAGATAATTGAGAGGCTGAGGTGGATCACTTAAACCCAGAGACTGCAGTGAGCTGTGGTCCTGCCACTGCACTCCAGCCTGGGCGACAGAGAGAAACCCTGTCTCAAAAACAAACAAATAAAACATACACACATATGCTCTTGCAAGCCTACAGATCATTCCTTCACTCAACTGTAGGGGATTCCTTTCCTGGAAATACTAAGAATAAGTGCTTTCTAGACTCTACAGATGGGGGGTGGGAAAGGTACTCAAGATAGAAATGCATGGAAGCATCAACTACTGTGAAGACCAGCCTCAATTTAAAGGGACCCAAGGCATCGCTTTTCACCTTGGCCCCCAAAATGACCATGTACCACAACAATTGAGTTTACCTGCAACACATATTTCCCTATCATTTCCATGTCTACTGGACACCAAATAAACATACTTATGACCATCTACGTATCTCTACATTTAATGTTCTTACATTGTCTTTTTTTTTTTTTTTTTTTGAGACAGAGTCTTACTCTGTTGCCCAAGCTGGAGTGCAATGGCATGATCTCTGTTCACTGCAACCTCCATCCCCTGGATTCAAGCAATCCTCCTGCCTTAGCTTCCCCAAATAGCTGGAACTACAGCTGATTTTTGTATTTTTAGTAGAGATGGGGTTTTGTCATGTTGCCAGGCTGATCTCGAACTCCTGACTTAGGTGATCTGCCTGTCTCAGCCTCCCAAAATGCTGCGATTATAGGCATGAGCCACTGTACCCAGCCACATTGTCTCTTTATATGGAGAATGTCTAGAAGGCAGGACCTGTGTCGATAAACATGGTTTGCCTCACATTAAATTCACTCCTTCCAGCCACCACACTAGGCAATGTGGACCTGTACCAATAGCTTGCTTCACCTGCCAAGCTGCTGGCTGGGAAAGCTTCTGATGTTATGCTTTGAAGACTAGCTTGGGCAGGAAGAGACAGGAATTAACATTTAACTGAGTATTAATAACTTGTCTCCCATTTTCTCATATGTTATCCCATGTCATCCTCAAAATCCTCAAAATCCACAGACTGAAGAAACATTCTTGCAGATGTTACAACTAATTAACTTGGATTAATTATAACGATGACAAACTCCCTCCCATGCCTGGCTATCTGTCTGATTCCAAAGTTCATGTTCTTTCTACCATGTGAAGTCACTTTGGAATTCAAAACACGGAGATTTCAAATTAATCTTTCCTCCGGAGAACAATTATAGACAATAAAATTGTTCTGGAGGCTATCTAGGCCTTGTCCTTTTTTACTGAATCCCATCAATGGTACACAGGACTGCTTCATCTGCCTGGGAATTGTGACCTCCTGCCTGGCAGGTCACCAATGGCCACAGGGTTTAGAACATTTCACAGAGTGTGGAGGGTGAGGAACCAGAATGAGAAGGTCAACATAAAAGCAAAGTATTGCATTTGATTATTTCCTTTCCATAATATTTTGAAACCTTGATCCTAAGTTCTTTTTTCCCCCTCTTCAAGCTATTCTTGGCTTTTATTTCATTATAGTTAATATATGTTCAAACAAAATCTTGAGAAACAAAACAAGTAGATCACAACTAGAGATCACATTTATTCTGAACACAAAAGTTCAACACTTCGTGTTAGAATTTTGTTAGGTTAAAATTAGATGCTAGTGATATTAGAGGTACGTGCAAACAATTTCCCATCACTCCTGATTATATGATTCGGCATTTGTCTTTTGAAATAGATAAAAACAGAAACTTAAACCAAGGGAAACTTTGTTGGAAAACTTAAAATAGCTTCATTAAATTCTCCCATAAAAGGCCAGTTATTTATAAAATGAGATTATAAAGAGAACACTTTATCTTCTTGTATTTAGTGCATACTTTTCAAAATTTTATATTCACATATGCACACATAGATACTAACTTTGAGTACGTATAACTCATAAATGTTAGAAATATGTAAAGAAAATAATGTAAATCATTTTAACTTTACTCATATATAAAGCAGTTTATTGTGAATACACAGAAACTAGCACAAAAGCTATATATTCATTATAACAAACATTTATCAAGACCTGTGTAATTTATCTTCCACATTAAAAACAGACCTTTACGAGCACCCCAAAATTCTTCCCCTGTACAATGCATTCATTCACGATTGTTATTTTCTTCAAATAAAATTGTTTTGCTGATACAGAAAGATCACCTTGGTTGTAATGTCCAAGTTACTCATGTGATCCATATATATATCAATGCTGTATGTGCATATAATTTATATATTCATATGCATACAATATGGGTAAAAACACATTTATCCATTTATCTAAATAAGCATGAATGTACTTCATAATGGCAATCACCAAGTGTTTCTACTATCATACGTCCTGAGCTCTGTTTCCACAAACCTGAGATGACCCATTTCATTGAGAGATTCCAAAGAAAAAAATTGACTTGGAGAATCACCATAACCACCCTGTTCTTCCTTTTCAAAACTGTACGATTCCTCCTCAGTAATTTATACATGGAAGTTGGATAGATTACTAAGATGTTGGCTAATGATAATGTTGGCTAATGATAAATGAATGTTTGACTCTTACTATCTTAGAAACCACTTGGTTAGTCATACATTCCTAAAAGTCTACCGACCTCAAAATAACACACTTACAACATTGGCATCATGTACTAAAACCTTTGCTAGAATTTTAAAAGTTGAAAATCAAAGTAAAAACTTACTGAATCCCAAATCCGTATGACCCTGAGGTTTTAGTCTTGTCCTTAATATTTTAAAGCACATGCTGACTTTAAAAAAAGTGGGATATTATTAAAAGCATGAAGAATATAGAAGTCAACCATGCATCTAACCAGCCAGGCCTTTGCGCTATAATATTACATACCAACCCTGTATCTGAATTTGAGCCTCTGTCTGAGAGGGGCTACCTGGTCCAATGCCTCCCCTACTTTTGAGTACACTGCTTCAAAGCAGTGATTCTCAGAGTGTGGTCTCTAGCATCAGCATCATCTGGAAACTTGCTAGAAATGCAAAAGTTTTGGCTCCACCCAAGACCTGTGGGATCAGGAACTCTGGAGGTGGGGCCAGCAGGCTGTGTTTTCACAAGCTCTCCAGGTCATTTCTGATGTCCACTGTAGAGAATGAGACTCCACCTAGATTGTTTGGTTCCAGAAGGAGACCTTCTAGCCCCAGATCTGGAGCTGTGTAGCCTGGAATTCACAGTCTGTACATTTTCTGTCTCCCAATAATAGACCATGCATATAGAAATGCTCTCTTGAGCATAAGGAGGGAAGGATAAAAGTAGTAATGGCACCAAGGCTTAGAAGAAAAAAAAAACCCAAAACTCATTTTCCCTCATTTTTTATTCCCAAATTGAAAACTATTACGGATTTTTAGAGAGGTGAATAAAATGTTACACGATAGCTCCTTCACACCAGTTTCAAATCCCCAATTTCCCCAAATAATATCTCAAGTCTATATAACAGAAAGATTTGTAAAAACGCACTAAAATGTCTTTGATCTTAGACGAGGCATTCAGCATGCTGTAGTTCTGCCTTCAACAGTAATGAAATCGACAGCATCGTGAAGCCTTGATGCTGGAAAGATAAACATTGAGACTGTCAACGTCGGTGAGTTGAGACTGTGTTGGAGACTTGACAGGAAGATGGTATTCAATGAGTATGGGCTCTTTTTTGTAGGTTTTCCCTCAGTAGTAATTATAGAAATTCAAATTAAAAACACAGTGAATTATTTCACACCCAGACTGGCAGAAATGTAAAAGCCTGGCATTACCAGGTGTTAGTGAACATAGAGAGGAATAGAAATTCTCATACTCTGCTGTTGCAAGTGAAAATTAGCATAATCACCATGAAAATGAACATGCAATGCATAGCCAAGGTGAAAGTGTGCACATTACACCTGGCAGCTTCAGTCTGAAATATGGGAGGGGATGGGAAAACTGAGAAATTCAAGCATATGAGTATAAGGTCACTGTAGCACTGCTCTTAATAGCTAAAAAATTTGGAAGCAACCGAAATGTTCATCAACAGGATATATAAATTGTGACATACTCATACAGAGAAATATTACATGTATTAAACAATGTAAAACATTAAAATGATGTGTAAGAATAGGTACAGTTATGATACCATTTATGTCAAAGATTAAATACTTGAAAAATAGTATTTATTGCTAAGAAAAACATACATATATTAGTATAAGGACATTTATCAGAAATAATAAAATCTAAATTTAGGATAGTGTATACCCTTTTCTTCCTAAAGAAAAAGTCTGTGTTGCCCAAGTTGGTCTTGAACGCCTGAGCTCAAGCAATCCTCCTGCCTTGGCTTCCCAAAGCGTTTGGATTACAGGCATGAGCCATGGTGCCTGGCTGGTGTGTAATTCTATGAGGAGGAGAAAAAAACAAAGGTTTCAATTTTGTTTGTAATGTTTCATTTTCTTTTCAGATGAATATAAAGTATTTTTATGATATTCTTTAACATTTGTAAAGGTCTGAAATAACTCATTAAAAAACCATAATAGGTTTCGAGTCTACAGCGATAGGAATATCAATTCTAGCCCTTACTAATAGTGAAACTTTGATCAAATTGACCTTTATGAGCTTTCATCTTCTCATCTGGTATGCAAGAGTCTGACAGTGTGCCATCTGCAAGGTGCCCAGCATTTGCATAGAGCCTGGAAGGCTCACGGCAGGCACTTGGACAATCTGTGTATCGTTTCCCTGGGCTCCATCTCCTCCTCCTCCTCTCCCTTTTGCACACCGTGAGCACCACCTCCAGAAATTCCTTCAATGACTCACTCCTCCAAATTCTGAAGCACGTGCATGAGACTGGCTTGTATTTGGAAATACCGAAGACAATTTCAAAAAGATTTCTATGTTCAAAGGAAAAGAAGGTTGTCTTGGGCAGGGAAAATATCAACTTTCCCAGAAAAATAAAAGTAAGAATAACAAAGTGCCAGGGGAATTGCAACTTGGCAATGGTCAAAGTGTACACGACAAATAGAATGACCAATGCAATAGCCATGAAAACACATATCCAATAGGCATCTCCATTTCTTGACACTAAGTCAAGAACATAAAGGAACATTTGGCTGGGTGCGGTCGCTCATGCCTGTAATCCCTGCACTTTGGGAGGTCAATGTGGGCAGATCACGAGGTTAGGAGATCGAGACCATCCTGGCCAACATGGTGAAAACCCATCTCTACTAAAAATACAAAAACAAATAATAATAAGCTGGGCCTGGTGGCATGCACCTGTAATCCCAGCTACTCGGGAGGCTGAGGCAGGAGAATCACTTGAACCTGGGAAGTGAAGGTTGCAGTGAGCAGAGATCATGCCACTGCACTCCAGACTGGCAACAGAGCGAGACTGACTCCAAAAAAAAAAAAAAAAAAAAATTGATGTTTTCCTGTTTCTGCACACTTATAAACTAGAAAAGCAAAGTTAATTCTTAGTATATAGCCCCTGGGTATACTAAGAAGACTTCTGATCTTCTCCGCTAAAGACTTAAAAACTATCTTTTGGGCTGGAGTTTTTCACTCCATTTTATATTAGTTCTGATCTGTTTTCAAGACTACCACTTTCTAATCTTGTCTCTAAATTTCAAACTCAGATTCTGGAGTACTCTATCATATTTATAGTCTCTGTGGCATAATGCCAGCCAAAGCAAGGTGACATATCCTCAGAGTGTGGCTGATATGGTTTGGCTGTGTCCCCACCCAGATCTCATCTTGAGTTGTAGCTCTCATAATTCCCACATGTTGTGGGAAGGATCTGGTGAAAGATAATTGAATCATGGGGGCAGTTTCTCCCATACTGTTCCCATTGTAGTGAATAAGTCTTGTGAGATCTGGTGGTTTTATAAGAGGAAAACCCTTTTGCTTGGTTCTCATTTTCTTGCCTGCCACCATGTAAGATGTGCCTTTTGCCTTCCACCATGATTGTGAGGCCTCCTCAGCCACATGGAACTGTGAGTTCATTAAACCTCTTTTTCCTTATCAATTACTCAGTCTTGGGTATGTCTTCATCAGCAGTGTGAAAAGGGACTAATACAGTGACTGACAAGTTTCTTACTTCAGCAAGTATATAAAGTGTACAGACTTCAATGTGTCACCTCAAAAGGAATTTGGTGAATCCTCCTTCTGTTTAACACATTTTTCGATCTCATTCAAACTTGAATGCATCACATACCTCAAGAGAATCTGGTTCACAGCTCCACCCTCTCCTAGGAGTGTGTCCTTGAGCAAGTCACTTAACCTCTTGTATGTCACTTTCCCATTTGTAAAGTAGAGATAATAACAGTGTTTATTTTCCAGGGGTATTACGGGGACTAAACGAGTTACTTAAAAACTCCTTGAAGAGTACATAGCACATAGTAAATGAAAAAATCTACTTTTTAGAATGTGCTTAAAAACAAGCTACATTGTCAAAACAAGGTGGTACTTAAGCAAAACAGCTTGTCACTAAATACGTCCAATAAGATAATGCACCTAAAGACTTATGGTCCCATAAATCAAGGATGTCAAGAACAACATGAGTACATTTAAATCTATTATTGAAAAGCTACAGTAAAAGCTATAAAACGGGTGAGTTCATTCTCAAAAACTCCACAGTAAATTCCCAATGTATCCCAGACTTCAAAGAACTTCAAAGATATGTTCATCCTCAGTTGCCAAAATATACATGCACATTTGTTTCCTCTTAATTTCCATTTCTAAGTGTCTCTGACAAAGTTATTTTTCCTGGGAACAACTGAGTGCCATTAAACAGTTTTGTATCTATTATCGGGATACTTTGAAAAGGCATGATACAATGCTAAGAAGCAAATCTATCAGCTGATGTTTCCTAAGGTTGCTCTGTCCATAGAGCATACATATTTTCTTGGCCATCTGATTAAGTAACACAAATTTCCCAAAGGACAGTTTAATGACATTGAAATATCTGTACTTCACTGTGGGAATTACTAGCCAAAGGGTGCTACACATGACATCCTGGGGGAAAAAAAATGCCTGACGTGAGGAGGGACAAGAGAAAACAGTCAAAAGTGGCCCTACGTTGTAAAAATGCCAGTGACATTTACAGGCAACTTCTTAAGTTGGATGAGCCTGACAGAATTTAGAGGTTTGTGATAGGCAGACATCTACAATGATCCCAATGATTCCAGCTTCCTGGTATTTATGTCCCTGTGTCATCTCCTCCCATTGGAGGGTAGGGACTTATTTCTAACCAGCAGATACGGCAAGGTGACAAGAAGTCACTTCCATGATTAGGTTATAAAAGACTAGGCTGGGTGCGGTGGCTCACGCCTGTAATCCCAGCACTTTGGGAGGCCAAGACAGAAGGACCGCTTGAGGCCAGGAGTTTGAGACCAGCCTGGACAACATACCAAGATGCCGTCTCTAGAAAAATAAAAACCTAGCCAGACACAGTAGCATGCGCCTACAGTCCCAGTTACTAAGGAGGCTGAAGCAGGAGGACCGCTTGAGCCCAAGAGGTCAAGGGTGCATGGACCTATGATTGTGCCACTGCACTCCATCCTGGGCTATAGGGCAGGACTCTGCTAAAAGAGAAAAAAAAAACAAAAAAACAAAAAACACAAAACACCATGAAAATAAAGTAATGACAGACTGTGACCACCATCTTGCTGGCTCTCCCCAGGGCCTTGTGGCTTGCATGCTTCGATGAAGAACATTGCCACACTGAATAGGCACACTTCAAGGAATTGAGAGTGGGCGACAGTCGGTGAAGACCTAAGGCCCTTTGCCCAATGCCCCAGGATAAACTGAATCCTGCCAACAACTATATGAGTCTGGAAGCAAATCCTTTAACCTTAGAACAGCTATGGTTCAGCTGACACCTTATTTTAGCCTATGAGGGACTCTGAAGTAGAGGACTCAGCTAAACAGGGTCCAAATTCCTCACCAACAGAAATGAAGGGTAAGAAATACATGTTGTTTTAAGCTGCTAAGTTTTGGAGCATTTTGTTTTACAGCAATAGATAACTAATACAAATGACGAAAATCAGACAAGGCATAAGGCTACTGGCAGTAACATCATTGTGATTCTCTAAGGCTGGATGAATCTGACCTTATCTTCTGGTTCCTTAAAACTCCCATTTAAATTAAAATGAAAATTCCTTTTTTTCCAAAATTTACATTGTATGAATATGCTCCAAAACTCACATAAGAATCAACCAAAATTTTCAATTGCTCATGTTTTCCAGACTAACATTTTGTTTAATTTTACTTTCTATGGAGTCTTGTTTGCTTTTGAAAAACAATTTATAACAAACAAGCTTTTTTCAAATTCTATATGTTCTTGCCCCATAGAAAATTCTATTTGGTAAATTCTCCCTACCCATTAATCTCCAGAATTCTCTTTGATGAATTTAGTTGACTTAAAGATCAGTGTATAATCTCAGACCCATATAATTTTGAGTTCCAAAATAAACTTTTCATTTCCTTTGATAAAGTATTAAGAAATAGCAAGCATTTATAAATGATTAGAATATATTTAATTCACTAATACTATCTCTGCAAAATTGATAAACTTATTGTAAGTACTCCTTAACATTTCCTCCATTGAGAAAATAAATTATAGAAGGCAATTAAACATGAGACAATTTTTTTGTTGGTTTTTAGTATTCTTCATAATGGATCAAACTCAAGAAGCCAACAGCTTAATTTTCATCCATTATCTGAGAAAATTACATATAAAATATTAATAATATATAAATATTATATAGGACCCAGAAAGGCAGTACAATTGACATCCCCTATAAATAAATTAATTCAGGGTCAAATGTGTTCCAGTGAAGCTGAGCCCATGTGTCCATGTTCTAGCTGAACTGTGGCCAACCTTGGTATGAAGTGTGTGTGGTAATAGGGAGGAGGGAAATAGGGGGTGTTGCTGTCATTCTATTTTTTGTTTTTGTTCCTGTTGGACTTCCTACAGTTTCAAACTGCAGTGGTTTAGTCCTCTTCTCCCCACTGATTTTCTTGTCATGTGTGCTTACACAAATGAACCCAATCTTTTTGTGTTGCAAGATTTTATTTCTTCCCAAATGAATTCGTGTTCTTAAAACAGGTGTTGGCAGACTGGCTCTCTGTTTTGTTTGGAACACAGACATGCCCTTTATTTCCACATCATTTACTTACTTTGAGGTCACAACAGCAGAGTTAAGTACTTGTAACAGATTACAGAACCCGTAAACCCTGAAATACTTAATGTCTGGTCTTTACAGAAGAAGTTCATCAATTCCTGCCCAAAACATCATGATAGAGACTCTAAGAAACTAACAGTGTCTGTCCAGCCAGTGCTTTAGAAGAAAGTAGTTGGGCTGCTGGAAAAATATCAACTCAAAGACCTAGCCCCTAGAGGCAGGAAGAATCACATAAGAATCTTTCCTTCATTCCTTCTCATGTGGGAATATTGGGCAATTTATTTAAGCTTTCTGAGATAGTTCTTCACTTACACAATGAGATCATCATGCCATTTATCTGTCAGAGTTGCTATAATGACATTATAGTTTATATGTGGTAGCTTTGCAAAACACTCACCTTTTCTTTGTTTAGTAGGATGATATCTACTATTACACTTGAATTAAGTGGAATTGTTTTGAGAGAGTTTGTTCACTAGAATTATATTCAGTACTCTAAGTCAGAGAAGAAAGAAAAATCATGACAAATGTTCTGATGGGAAACTGAAAATAAGGACAAACAGGAGAATTTCAAAACCGTATGTCAGGGAGGTTTATACCAAACATAGGCAAAAAACTCTACATTAAATAATTTAAGTGGAGCTTTGTACTAATGAGGCAGAGATACAGGGATCATTTGGAATCAAAATGGATTCACTAAGAACAAGCACTTCCAAATATCCTCACCATCTTCTTGGAGAGGGTCAGTAGCCTGGTGGCTACTTCAGTAGACATGTGGAGTTTCCAGAAAAGGGAGGTACAGTATAGTTCTGAATGCTGTTATTCAGATCTTCCTAGAAACAGGATTCAGTCCTAGGTGTCCATATTTAAGGGTCACTGATAGCTGGAGCCATCTCATGGAGATCAGCAGGAGGAGTGAGGAAACCACAAAACTGGGCCATTGGAAGAAGAGTTGAAGGGAAAGAGTTCGGAAAAGAAAGACATAAGATAACTCATTCTGTGTTCAAATCGGTGAGGGGATGTGATGGAGAAGACAGATTAGCCTTCTTCCAGCTGCTGTCACCAAGCAAGGTTAGAATTCAAGAGTCCAGATGCCAGGAGACACTTCTGCTTAATTAAAAAAAAAAATTGTGACCAAGCATGGTGGCTCATGCCTATAATCCTGGCACTTTGGGAGGCTGAGGTGGGTGGATAGCTTGAGCCCAGGAGTTCGAGACTGGCTTGGGCAACATGGTGAGACCCTGTTTTACAACAAATACAAAAATTAGCCGGGTATGGTAGAGTGCCTGTAGTCCCAGCTACACTGGAGGCTGAGGTGGGAGGATCACCTGAGCCCAGGAGGTCGAGACTGCAGTGAGCTGTGACTGTTACTGCACTCCAGCCTAAGTGACAGAGCGAGATCCTCTCTCTCTCTCAAAAAACAAAACAAAACAAAAAAAGGTCCCTATAATTAGAGCTAATCTTAAAGAACTAAGCTTTCTCAGTGCTATCTGGGTACCCTATTGCTAGAGATATTCAGGTAGAAACTGAGTGTCTTCTACATGCTAGTATTAAAATTCTTGAAGAATTTAAGGGTTATCCAGACAGTATGAGATCTAATAGCCTTTTACAACACGAGATTCCAGAATTTCTATGAACACATGGCATGATAAATTATATCCCACAAAGGCAGAATTTTGTTTCTCAAAGCAAACCTAAAGCATCAAGGATGAGAAATTATATAAAATGAAAGTAACAGATTTTAAAATTATAAAACAGGCACTTAAAAGAATTCCTGTAATAGATCAGAAGTGATACTATCAGCTTAATAGGGCTGATAAGAAAGTCATCCTTAATGTTCTATTCCACCATATGCATCTGAAAAAATGGAATCTATTAAAAGGCAGGCACTGTTTTAAAGAATTTATGTAACAGTGCTGGGAAACTAGTACCACTGCTAAAATGTGCCTGGCCAAGAGAGTCCAAGAAAGTACGGAACTGAGGGTGCTTTGGAATGGCTCTGAAGTGCCATTTCCCACACATCCCTTCCTCCCCACAGGTAGTAATTCTAACTTCCTCTCCTCCTGGTGCCACAGGAGAAGTGCCTGATAGAGCTGAACCTTTTCTGAAGCTCTCACCCACCAACATCCCTCTTTCTCATGGTCGGCCACACATGGCTTCCCCCATGACTACTGAACTCTCGATCCCCACTAGGGACGAAGGCTGATGCCTCCAAGATCTCGCCAAACTCAGGCCACCCAGAAAGTGGCCTTTTCCCTCTTTTTAAAAATTCTTAAAAATTTTTGAAGTAACAAGCCAACAAGTATAACTTGGATTCTCCTCCAAATTTTGGCTTCCTTCTCAGGAAGCCTTGGATTGCTCTAGTTGAATCCCAATGCTTTCATATTTTACACTAAAAGTTACCTGGGAAGCTGGTTAAGATGCAGAGTCCAGGGCCCCACCCTTGACTGGCAGGAGCCTAGGATTCTACATAAATGACCTCCTCCTGAACTTAATGTAGGTGATCCCCGCACCACACCTCAAGAAATCCTGCTAACAAATCTAGAATTCTGTGCCAGGCCTGTGCAAACATTCCTTAAACACTATTTAGGGAAAGTTTTAAGTGAAATATGCAGTATTAAAGTATTTTATTGTTTTCCTCCCAGAAAAAGACTTAAAATTTTCGATATGGCTAATATTTAGGATGTAAAAACAGTTTGATTATGTACATATGATTTTCAGGTAAGCTGTGGAACTTAGAAAAAATGCTGGCTAAGGTGAAGACAAGGATTGTATCTGTAAAACGAATGTAAGAATCTGAAAGCAATGACAGGGACACTCGTAGTTCTGGGATTCTCAGTTTGTGTTTAAACGAGCATCACCACCTTTCATGCAAAATGTCAAATTCCAAACACGTATTTTGGAAGCAGGGGTTTATTATGTTTGGTTTTTGTAGTCTATGAAAATAGGCTTTCCTTAGAAAGTAAAGTATTAACTGCTCTATTTAAATTTTATCTTCATTCTGTAACACACAAAAACTAAAATAGTGTATAAAATATCTATCAGAAGATAACAAATAAGCAGCTGATTTCAAAGCACAACAGGAATACTTTAATTGTTATCAGCTACATAGCAGGTGATTTTTCTAACTCCCAGAAAGAAGGAGGGCTGATTTACTAAGCTCCTTTTTGGCCTCCTTGAAGTGTAACTGATCCTTTTCATGGAACCATAAAGCAAAATAGAATCACTCTAGCTGTACTTGTCTGCTAAAACCCATTGCTGTAGGCTGCTTTTGTTAAGAAATTTTAAAATTAACCCTCACCATTATGAAATAAAACTCTATATTCCTGAACGATTGCTTTTCCTTACAAAAGGATATGATTTTATACCATCCTGCAAATGATCTTTTCAAACTAAGTAAGATGTACTTTTGCAGCTCACATGCACCCAACCTCACAGGTGCTCTAAACTAGAAGAGGAATGTTTTTCTCTTAGGTCCTTCCTTTTCCCTTTCTAGGTCCTCTTTTCCATTGATGTAGTTTCAAGAGCTTCACATCACAAAATGAAAAGTTAATGACATTGTTGTCTTCCTTAGTAAGGAGATGAGGGGAGATGAGGGAAGAAGAGGGAAAGAGGTGGGAAAATGGATGGCAAAGATTTGTCTGTATGAGAAAGAAAGGGCATTTTAAAAATGCTGGTTCTGACTTGTATCACAGAAATTCATCTGGGTCTATTTTTCCATTATACTTTTCAAGAGGAAACCCTGGTTTGATTTGTACCCATTTCTACATTAGTGTTAGGGAATGCAATGAGTAGTTGATAATGAATTGGAACATTTAGCTGAATATCAGGTAGAGACCTAACTTTTGAAAACCTTCGCGACCTAATATGAAGTTTAGTTCCAGACATTGACAAAACAGAATGTGCGAAGCTTTATGTTAATCCAATCAATATACAATTGAAAGACCTCAAAACTAGGTCAAAAGATATGCCTTTTATTTAAATTACTAGTTATTCACAGGCCTTAATTTTTCCAGAATAGAAAATAAGCTGAAGAGGGCCAAGAGGGTACAAAGAGAAAGGTTTCATAGGCAGATCTTCAGATATCCATGGGAGCTTCCTGGACTCTCTTACACGGTATCTTGCTGTAAATATATGCATTTATATATGTGTGTGTGTATATATCCATATACACACATTTTAAAGGAGATGTCAACTCTCCCCCTATAATGACAGTAAATACATATTCATTATAAAAGACTCCAAATATTCAGAAGTATGTAAAAAACAAATTAAGTATGCACTCTCAACACAATTTCACTTCTCATCCAGACCCTTTTCTCTATATAGGTGTAAGTGCCCACAACATTTTTGTTTTCATGGAAATCATCACCTATAATACACATTATTCCACTCAAAATATTTGGTATATCATCCCACATCAGTACATACAGATTTAACTAATGATATAATTAGATTATGGCTACTAAATATTTACTAGTATAGATTTATCATTTACCCATTCCCTGATTCAGGGACTTTCATGTTCTAATTTATTGCGATTACAAATAATGAAATAACAATGATATGGTTTGGCTGTGTCCACACCAAAATCTCATCTTGAACTGTACTCCCATTAATTCCCATGTGTTGTGGGAGGGACCCAGTGGGAGATAATTTGAATAATTTGAACATACTGTTCTCATGATAGTGAGTAAGTCTCAAGATATCTGATGGTTTTATCAGGGGTTTCTGTTTTTACATCTTCCTCATTTTCTCTTGCCACCACCATGTAAGAAGTGCCTTTTGCCTTCCACCATGATTCTGAGGACTCCTTAGCCATGTGAAACTGTAAGTCCAATTAAACCTTTTTCTTCCCAGTCTCGGATACATCTTTATCAGCAGCATGAAAACAAACCAATACAATCAACATCCCCATATAATGCATTCTAGGGAGCTTATAAGAGTATCTTTATATATAGAAGTGGAATTGGCCCAGTCATGAACTTTTTCTCTTTTGAAATGCATTGACAACCCTTTAAAAGGGTCAATCTATGCTCTCACCAAAACATATGAGATTCTTCTATAAGTTTAACACTAGATATTAACTATATACTGAATATTTGTAGATTTTCCAACGAAAATAGCCTTTCATTTTCATTTGCATTTCTTTGACTAATGAAGTTGTGTATTTTTTATGTTTATTAGTCATCCCTATTGCATCAATAAACTGCCTGTTCGTATCTGTAGTAGACTGTTGAGGGCTTCCCGTGAATCACCCCTCATACTCACACTCTAATGTTATCGCCTCCTACACTGGCTCTGGGCTTGGCCATGTGACTTCTTTCTGGTCAATAGGGAATTAGTCATCATAGCCCAAGCAGAGGCTTGATAAGTGTTTGTACAGTGGGGCTGTTACCTTTGAGTAGTTCCCTCTTAGAACCCTATGCCATTTCACAGAGGCCCAGTTCCCCGCAGGAAAGACTATTATGAAGAAAGAGATGTCTGGCTGTTCCAGTCATCCCAGCTGAGGTCCCAGACATGTGAGTGAAAAAGGCCTCTTGGATATCTAGTCCCAGCTGGCACCACAGAGAAGAGCCACCCTGTTGAGCCCAGCTCCAGATTGCAGAATCATAAGAGCTAATAAATCAGTGTTCTCATTCAGCCATTACATTTGAAGTGGTTTGTTCAACAGCAGTAGTTGAACCCCTGATAAAACCATCAGATCTCTTGAGACTTACTATTGATCCATTTTTGTACTTTCTTACTAATTTGTAGAAACTCATTATAGTTAAGAAATCCTAATCCCTTCCCACATATATATTTGGTAAATATTTTTCTTAGTCTGTTATTTGCATTTTAAATGTGTTAATCTTCTATATGGCAAAAGTTACATAGTCAAATATGTTACTTCTAGGCTTTATGTCTATAGTAATTTAAAACAATTTTTTATCTAAATCAACAGAACTTTGAGTTATCCATAGCAATCTCATTCAATCTCTAGAGCTTGGTCACTCTTTTTCTGTTGTTCTAGCGGTAAAACAGATTAAAGGAAGAAGGGTAGGTGAAGTTGCTAGCAAAACATTGTAAAAGCCCAGGTGAAAATCACATGGGGTTTAAAGCAGGACCATCAGGGCTGTGGTTAGAGGAATGGGAGACAGGGAGAGAGGGGAACAGAAGGGGAGAGAGAGGGAGAGACGGGGAGAGAGAAGGAAAGAGGGCGAGTGAGAGGGAAAGAGGGGGAGAGAAAGGGAGGGAAGGGGAGAGAGAGGGAGGGAGGGAGAGACAGGGAGAGAGGGAGGGGAAGGGGGTGAGAGAAAGGGAGGGAGGGGGGGAGATAGAGAGAGGCACAGTGGTTCATTCCTGTAATCCTAACACTTTGGAAGACTGAGGCAGGCAGATCACCTGAGGTCAGGTGAGGGGAGGGTCATCTGAGGGGAGCAGGGAGGTGGAATAAATAAGATAGAGCCGTCACAGATCTGGAGTTCGAGTTGACCTTGGAGAGAACAGCAGAGCTCCTGGCAGAAATTAAAACTGGGCAAGTTAAGTTGATCTGGGGAATAAGATAAAGAGCCCTGTTTCCAAGGTGTCAACTAGCAGTTGACATGTCCAGAAGGCAATACCAGACAGAAAATTGGCCCCAGGGAGAAGGCAGGTTTGAAGATTCTGACTAGGGCATCATCAGCCATGAGAACAGAGCAACTTAAATTAGTACAAAAAACAAAAGGTGACAGATGACCAACATCTCACAGCTCATTAAAAGTACTCCTGGGACGTGGATCACGCACCTGATAAAGACTTCAACACACAAAATATTTGCTTTGAGCTGAAGACAATTTTGGTGTAATGAGTGCTGACAGTACTTCTGGCTACACTTCATGAAATGGTTGAGACAAAGGAAATGAATGCAAACAGTGAGACCTCCAGTGGTGTGGGCTACGTCTGGGCAGCCCAGAAGCAGGCCGACAGAAGCAGAGTGCTGGGGCACTAGGAAGGCTCTTCCTGCTTGGCTGCCACAGCTGATTCAGCAGGAGAGAACCGAGATCATCCTGTTCTCACAGGAAAGTGCAACCTGACCGAAGTAAGAACACACAGGCATTTTGGCCAGGATGTTGAAGAATATTACTTTCACACACTGCACTTTTATTCTCCTTGTGGTTGGAATGGAGAAATAGACACTAAGTGAATTGAAGTGCTTTAATGAACTGAAAATGTGGTCACAGTGCCATCACGTGATGCCAACTATCTGCTGGATCAAATGTTCAAGAGTGCTGGAGAGAGACCAAGAGTTTATCCAAGACAGTCTCATCTTACGAGTAAGACAACTGAGGTCCAAGATCATGTCACTGGCCAGTGGTTTGTCGAGACCAAGACTATGCCCCTTCACTCTCACTCAGTGGTCTTCTCTTTAAAAGAAAGATATCCTTGTTAGGAGAGCAAGTGGGAACATTTGTACTGACATGAAGACAATAAAATTATATGGTTACTTTCCAATTGCTCTGGTTTCCATTATTTAAAGATAGTGAGTTATATCTAAAGGAAAACTTAAGAGGACGGCTTTGATCTTCCATCCTATGAAGGAGGTGGGTTAGGGTGAATAGAGGTTGCAGGGCATGGCTAGGTCATTAGGATTTCTTTCAAGAACAAGAACAGAGCAACTTAAATTTCCTATGATCTGACAAGACACAATCATATAAAAAAGAAATCCAGGAAGCCCTCCTGAGAGACCCTACATAGGGAAAATCAGCTGCTGTCATGCAAATGAAATCAAGAACCATCAAACCCATCGCAGAAAGCACTTAAAACCAAGAATACAAGCAAATAAATACACTTTGGGCCAGGGACAGTGGCTCATGCCTGTAATCCCAGCACTTTGGGAGGCTGAGGCAGGCAGATCACCTGAGGTGTTCAATAGGTGTTCAAATAGCCTACTACACATGTAGGCTATATGGTGTGGCTTATGATCTCAGGCTACAAACCTGTACAACACGTGACTAATGAATACTGTATGCAATTGTAACACAGTGATAAGTATTTGTGCATCTAAACATAGAAAAGATACACCTGAGGTCAGGAGTTCAAGACTAGCCTGGCCAACACGGCAAAATCCCCCGTGTACTAAAAATACAAAAATTAGCTGGGCATGGTGGCACGTTCCTGTAACCCCAACTACTCGGGAGGCTGAGGCAGGAGAATCACTTGAACCTAGGAGGCAAAGGTTGCAGTGAGCCAAGATCATGCTACTGCACTCCAGCCTGGGCAACAGAATAAGACTCTGTCTCAAAAAAAAATAATAATAAAAAATAAAAAAAATTCACTTTGCATGGTGAGGGTGTTCTTTTCACTTGGATATATAGACCACACCATGCTTCACATGTGCTCAAGTATAAAATATTCCACACTGCAAAACAGCAAGGTATGATTCAAATATGGCAGTGTTCTAGAAATGTAACATTGGTAAAAAATAATCCATCGGGATGAAGGCAAATTTTAGCTAAGTCATTCTTCTTATTCTTCTGTTTTTCTTATTATACCATCTCCTAAAGAATTTCAAGTCAAACTCCTATTTGAAGGAGCAAATGATACAAATGAGCACCCCACCAAGGGCTACAAAAGAGGTCCCCAAACCCAACTGAATTAAGAGCATGTCATATTTTATTGCACTGATTGAGGCTGATTTTTAAAATAAACTCCATCTGGTGCACCGGGGCTCAGGAAGGTAACCTCTGTCAGTCAGGTGATTAAGACCTTGGGAACAGCAAAGACTTTACTCCAAGTCCCACTGCCTTCTGTTAATACCTGAGCAACTGTCAGGAGGGAGATGCCAGAACACACCAATTATTAGATGATGAACAGGCAGGCCCAGCAGTCAAATGTGCTGCAGTGATATAGTACCCGGTTGGGCAATTAACTTGTCCCTAGCAAAATTTGTGGACAACAAAGCACTTTTATAATCTACAGCTGCTATCCACATCAGGCAATGATTGCATTGAAACTGATTCCTCTCAATAGGCACGAGGTAAAGAGGACACCAACGTGACATTAGTGGCCCACCCATTTTGCAGAGTCTGCCCATTATCCTCCCCATATTGCAGATAAGCAAGCTGAGACTCAAAGTAATTTGCCCAAGGATACAACAGGGGACCTTGCACCAGATGGGTGTCGGGCTGCTGCCTGGCTTTCTCTGAAGCCAACTGGCAAGGACACTATTGGAATGGGCACTTCCAGGAATCCTTAAAGCATCTCTGGGTCCAATCCTGTTTGCTTTGTTTACCCCCAGCTTTAGCTTGTTTACACAAAAGTTACCTGGAGGCTGTGTCATCATTCAAACCCTATAGACACCCAAGCCAGCAAATACCACCACAGGGTCTGGAGCACACAGCCTCTTGGTGGGCAAGCTCTAATTCAGGGATTGGCAAACTATGACCCATGGACCAAATCCAGTCCACTGCCTGTTTTTATGAATAAAATATACTGGAACACAGTCACACTCATTTGTTTCCATATTGCCTATGGCTGATTTCAAGCTATAACAGCAGAGTTGAGTGGTTGTGACAGAGGCAATCTAGCCGCAAAAGCCTAAAATAACTATCTGGCCTTTAGAAAAAGTTTTCTGGATCCTAACTGGTGGCATAGCTCCTCAAAAGGGCCCTCAGCTGCACTCAGAAGCCTTCACAACACCACTCTCTGCGGTGGGCTGACTCCCTGGTAAATATTTTCCTTCCTCAAGTGGACTGGACTGGAAAGTCCTCATAGGTCCCCTCAGGAAAGGAAAAGCTACACCTCAGACGAGTTATGCCTGCCCAAGCCGTGAGCCCTGTGATGTTAGAACACGAGCAGCTCAAGAATCCTAAATGCAAACCCCAAAGAGCAGGTGCCATTCTCTGAAGATGTTTTGGAAAACATTTCCTAATGCATGGAGACAGAAAAATATAGTCATGCGGGCCGGGCTTGGTGGCTCACGCCTGTAATCCCAGCACTTTGGGAGGCTGAGACAGGCGGATCACAAGGTCAGGAGACCGAGACCATCCTGGCTAACACGGTGAAACCCCATCTCTACTAAAAATACAAAAAATTAGCCAGGCCTGGTGGCAGGTGCCTGTAGCCTTAGCTACTTGGGAGGCTGAGGCAGGAGAATGGCGTGAACTTGAGAGGTGGAGCTTGCAGTGAGCTGAGATCGCACCACTGTACTCCAACCTGGGTGACAGAGCGAGACTCCGTCTCAAAAAAAAAAAAAAAAAAAAGAAAAAAGAAAAGTACAGTCATGCATTATAAGCTCTAAAAAATGCATCATTAGGTAACTTCATCATTGTGTAAACATCGGAGCATACTTACACAAACCTAGATGGCACAGCCTACTATACATGTAGGCTATATGGTGTGGCCTATGCTCTCAGGCTACAAACCTGTACAACACGTGACTAATGAATACTGCAAGAAATTGTAACACAATGGTAAGTAGTTGTGCAACATAGAAAAGGTACAGTAAACATAAAATATAAAAAATGATAATACCTATTACCTATAGAGGGCACTAACCATGAGTACAGCCTGCAGAACCGGAAGAAGCTCTAGATGGGTCAGTGAGTGAGGAATGAATGTGAAGGCCTGGGACATTACTGTATGATGCCGTAGACTTTATGAACACTCTACACTTAGGCTGCACTAAATTAAAAAGTAAAGTACACCACGATGCCACCACAGCTACATCATTACTAGCTGATAGGAATGTTTTCAGCTACATTATAACCTTACAGGACCCCCTGTCTTATATTGTCTTATATGCAGTCCATCCTTGACAGAAACACCATTATGTAGCACATGACTAAACACTAATTTTTTTTTTCACTACTGTTTGTCACCATCTGTTTATAAGAGACTAGTCCTTTAAAAAACTTAACATTTCCAGCGATTCAGGACTTTTTTGTTGAAGTGGAGTACTTTTGACATGGACAAGCAAAGGGGAATTCAGTCAGAAAGACTTAGTTAGTTCAAATCATGACTGTCATCTATGGGCTCCAGAACCCTGGAGCAAGTTATTTAATCTTCTTGGTCCTCAGTTTCTTCATCTGCAATATGGGAATATGTATTAGGTATCAATTGCTGTGTAACTGACTGCCCCAAAACTCAGTGGCTGAAAACCAGCACCCAATATTTGCTCATTGCACTCCGTGTGGCCTAAGCTCAGCTGGGCGATGTGTACCTTGGCCACTCATGGCTGTAGTTGGTTGGCAGCTGGCCTGGGGGTGGAGGGTATAAGATGGCCTCATTCATGCAACTGGTACCTTGGTGCTGGCCCTTCTCCATGGGCCTCTCATCACTCAGTAGTCTGGTCTGGGCTTCCCCAAATGAGGGCAGGGACATTCCAAGAAGGGAAGGCAGAAGTGGTAAGGCTCCCTGTGGCTCAGGCCTTGGACCTCACACAACATCCCTTCGGGTACATTCTGCCAGTCCATGAAAGCCACAAGGAGTTAAGAAATGGACTCCACCTCTTAAAGGCCTGCAAAATATTGTGAGCATTTCCCCCCCCAGGATGTTCATGCCTTCGTGTATTATGAAGTAACACATGTAGAGCATTTTGTCGGAGGGTCAGTTCATGAACTATAGGGGGCACACAGAAAGAACTTCTCTCGTCTTCATCCAGCTTTTGTCAAGATTATGTCTTAACAAACACTTTCCTCCCACTAGCCTACATCTAGGTTCTGGCAGCACCTGGAGCCAACCCAACATCTCCTTATGCTTCCATTCGCCAAGTATCCATTTGCTGACTTCATCATCCAAAAGAAGTGTATTTCAAAGTTGGCAATAGTTCCCACATCATTTTTCTATCAGTAAACCTGGTTTGGAAAGATCACTTTACTGTGGGAAGTAGTCTAAATAAAAAAGTGAAACACCTGGTCAAATTCATTTATCGTAATGTGAAGTGGCAGCTGATGGAAAATGTGTTGGGAGTATTTTCACTAGTGAAAGGAACGATGTAATCTATCACTTTGAAAAACAAAATCACCATACACTTATGTCTTTGAAATGAATGTTTGGATTTGGTGAAGGAGTTTCCTCCTTGAATTGATGCTAAACCTCCTCTGATCCATAATGTAGCTGTCCCACCTGTCCAGCCATACAAAGATATAAAACAGTGACACTGAGGAAATAAGGCAGAGATGGAATGGTAGTCTCCTCTAGTTGCATTGCTATGCTTACGTCAGGATGCACCACCACTAGCCACGCTGGTTATAGCCTGTGTACAGAAGGTTGCCCATCCTAATCCTGAGATCATTAGGACAGCAAACCTCTGGCCAAATTAATGTGACATAATTTTAAGAAGCCCCTGTTCTACTCAGCCAGTCTACCCTGGGGAAAAAGTTTCCCCTCATTTCATCACAGTCATTAATTTAATGATCTTGCATTATAGCTCAATTGATGCATGAGCACATGTAACAGACTTCAAAAGCACAGGGGACACTCTTACCGAACCAAAGAGGAAACTGAGACCCTAAGAGGATGTTGCAGTCACACACAACCAAAGACTGCCACACACACACAAGCACCGAACTGGCCAGGCATATGTAACCCAGATGCAGTTAACAGCCCTGCCTTGGAAATCAACAGATGGGCTGCTGGTCCCTGAATGGGTATGTAGTCATCACTGCTGGGAAATGTTGATAGTGCCTTTTCAATAGCATCATAAACTCAAGCCATTAAAATCCTTCCTGTTCCTGTGTTGAAGGAAAGAGGATGAAGTTTTGTACATGATCCAAACCAGCCGCAGTGCCACTCCAATCTGGGAAACATTCACGTTAGGTGCTTTGTAGGCAGCCTTTTGCTACTGAGCCAAAAACTGACAAGTGGTACTGAAATGCCACTGCTGTTTTCAGCTATCCTGGTCAGCTACAGATTCCAAAGTGTTCCTCCAACACTGCAGCCTCTGCCACCCCTATGGCGACCTGGAGACCAGAGGAAGAGCAATCCTTTTAGTTCTGCAAGTGTCATTAAAATAAATTTGTGTATTACAAAGCATGGCCAATAGCTTTCCCTTTCCTTTCAGATTTTAGAGAAGTCACTGCTGTGGACGTAACATCTGGAAGGGAGGTCTGGTTAATGACCAATGTTCAATTAATGAAGATAGAGCATTCTTTTTGTTTTTTTTAAAGACAAGGTCTCACTCTGTTGTCTAGGCTGGAGAGCAGTGGTGCGATCACAACTCACTGCAACCAGAAATTCCCGGGCTCAAGCTGTCCTTCTGTGTAGGGAGGTCTGCAGGCACTCCCCACAATGCCTAGCTAACATTATTTTTTGTCAAGATGGAGTCTCGCTATGTTGCCCAGACTTGTCTTGCACTCAAGCAATACTCTCACCTCAGCTTCCCAAAGTGCTGAGATTACAGGCATGAGCCACCATGCCCAGCCTGGAAACAGAGCATACTTCTGTCCAGGTCAAAAGCTTGAATCTGGAGTAATGGCTTCAGGGAGAGGAGCTGGCTCATCATTTTCATGATTTTCTACCTCTTGTTTCTGATTTTAAGAACTTGTGCATGCATCCCATGTTACACACAGTCTTTCTGCATGAGGGTAAGACTTAAAACTAGATTACGCAGCACAGACAAGTTGTTTCTTGATTTTGCCATTGAGCCAAAGGTCCTCTGAGTAACCAAAATAGCTTTATTGTATTGACTGGTTATGTTGTCCCCATTTCTCTTTGAGTCACTGGTCCCAAGAAGCAGGGAGGCCAGAGGACTTGAGATAAAAGGATGAGCTCTAGTATAGAACAGGCCAACACTGGCTAACTCTTAAGGACTCAAAAGGTAGATCTGTTGAATGTTCATGGGCTACTCGACTCTCTTCTTTCCCTATTACATGAGAGATTTTATGTGGGAAGGTGGTTGAGAAAGTGTCCCATAATCCAGCAGGGGTTACCAGCCTCCTCCAGCCAGACAGGACAATCCTGTGGACACAAATGATGGGGAAGATTCCAGAGTGCAGGTCATGGCCCTTCTCCCCTTGCTCAGCCACTACCTGAAAATGTACTCAGAATGTAGTCAGACCGCAGGTCTCCAACAGAATGCTCCATTTTCTGGAGAGAATAGAGCAGCAGACCTGAAGTAAGCCAAGAACTGGTTTTGCCACTTAGCGGTCAGGGGACATGATTCCTTAGATTTCTCTCATTCTAACATTCATTGTATTCTCCCCCCAACAACCTGCTAGACAGGCATGTATGTGTCCTTCATATTTCAACATGTAAATTGAAAATGTGACCCATTCCACATGAATAATGAGACATACGGTGGTAAATAATCACAGAATTTGGAACACTTTTTTTCTTGAAATTACATTTTAAAAACCCTTTGACAAGGAGAAACACAGATTGCTCAGTACTCAAATGACTAAAAGTTTAAAAGACCATATGGGTCCTTAGCTCTCTTGTGGGGGAAGGAGCTGAATTTGATGGCACATTTTAATAGATACATTATAGTCAAGGCTATGAAACTGCCCCAAGACCTACATCTCTGGCTTTTGCTGTCTCTTCCAGTTGTGTTTGTGAACAGGTGGCATGTTCCATCTCTGCTCCAGCCCAGGCTGGAGTGCAGTGGCTGGATCTCAGCTCACTGCAAGCTCCGCCTCCCGGGTTTACGCCATTCTCATGCCTCAGCCTCCCGAGTAGCTGGGACTATAGGCGCCCGCCACCTCGCCCGGCTAGCTTTTTTATTTATTTATTTATTTATTTATTTATTTATTTATTTAATTTTTTTTTATTATACTTTAAGTTCTAGGGTACATGTGCATAACGTGCAGGTTTGTTACATATGTATATTTGTGCCATGTTGGTGTGGTGCACCCATCAACTCGTCAGCACCCATCAGTTCATCATTTATATCATGTATAACTCCCCAATGCAATCCCTCCCCCGTCCCCCCCCCCCCTGATAGGCCCCAGTGTGTGATGTTCCCCTTCCCGAGTCCAAGTGATCTCATCGTTCAGTTCCCACCTATGAGTGAGAACATGTGGTGTTTGGTTTTCTCTTCTTGTGCCCGGCTAGTTTTTCATATTTTTAGTAGAGATGGGGTTTCACCATGTTAGCCAGGATAGTCTCGATCTCCTGACCTCGTGATCTGCCCGTCTCGGCCTCCCAAAGTGCTGGGATTACAGGCTCGAGCCACCGCGTGTGGCCAATAATCTTTTATGTCCTCAGTGGCATGAGAATTCTGTGTTGCTAGTAAGCCCAGGTCCAATGTCGTAATTCAGGAATTTCGTTGTATTAGAGCCTTGGATTTCTATTTCAGAAAAATTAAGACAACGACTTGAAGAAAGCCATGCAGTTTCCTTAGGGAAAAAACGGTTACAGAGCTGTTATACAGTGGAAGTCTTCAGTGCTGCTCAGAACGTGCAGAAGTTTAAAATAAATGTTGCAACCCTGTGGTCTTTACACTGCATAACAAAAGGTCCATGCTGCAGTCACAGTTGAAACATCCTGAATAAACAGAGCAATTCCGTTTATTATAAATGAAGTCTCATCTTGGCAGTAAACCCACAGCTCAGGAGACTGGGGGTGTCAAAGAAAGTGCTGGAGGGAAGCTGTGCTGCTTATAGCCTTGATAACAGAGCACACTTTACAGATCTCAGAGCTTTCAGATTCTCATCTTTTTCAGGATTCGTGCAGAAGAGGGTGTCTAGGTCTCAGCTCTGCAAGCTCCCATGTCAGCCTTAACGGGGCCCAGGACCTCTGTCCCTCCTTCCTGATATCCAGCCTCCTCCTTGGTTCCTGCCATGCATGACACCTCGGCTGACCTACCTGCTGTGGCATTGTCGTGGGCTGCTTTGGGAAATGCATGAAATACAGACAAGGCGTCTTGTCCTCAATGAGCCCTTGAGATCTCAGCAGAGCCAAATCTGAGTTGTAGACAAATCCTGGGGTTCTCAGGGCCCAGCTGTGTTTTGTCTTCCAGGAGTGATTAAAGTGGAGGCCATGATTGAGCACAGAGTGCGAGGAGGACTCCCATCAGCAGGACAGGGGAAAGTGACCTGCAGTAACATATGCCTCCTCGGCATTCTTTCCTGCAGATGACTAATGGACGCTCTGGGAGTGACCTTAATCAGATGTGCTGTAATTACTTATTGAATGTGACCCAGCTGCAGAAGACAAAGGGTTATGCAATATTAAAGGCAGCTGGAAGCAGAGTCCCCGCAGCAGGGCTCAAGTAGAAGGGTAGGCAATGACCTGTGTGGTGGTATTTAATTAAAAGGGTGCCTTTCTGCTCAGAGAATCAGGTATTTTTAGTAGGATAAAATCAGTTCTGAAATTAACTATTCGGGGAAAAAAAAATCAATACATTGTCTTAGTAACTCTTCCAACCCACACTGAGGTTTTCTGTTCCCACTGAAGCGGCAATGTCCAAGGAAAGAGGTATTCCATACAGGTCAATTTTATGAATAGCTTAAGCTTAAAATAGACAAAGCTGTTCGTATTGTTTATGGAAATATTTATACATTTTCAAACTCTGCTGCATTTGTGCTGCATCAGCCCAGCTAAGCTGGAAGTGTATTTCTCAGCATTCCCAGCCCTGCCATGTTTCACATTAGTGCTGGCCACCAGGGGTATCTTGTGGGTGATTTGGAAGATGATAGACAGCAGCAGCCTGGTTTGCACACACTCAAGGTCAGTGTAGGGCACCAGGTGCACCTCACAGGCCAGCAGCTGGGCCCCAGTCTCTCTAACTCCCACTGAGCTCCTCAACTTCTCTGCATCCCAGGCCAGCATGTGAAGCTCCCAGCAGAGGACTCCAGCCTCCCCTGCATGTCACAGGCAATGTGGAAGTCTGAGGCCTAGAGCCTCTGGGAGACTGGCATGGATACTAGCTTGTCCTTGATTTTCCCCACTGTGAGTCCATCTTTCTTTTCTAAATACCAGCCCTGCTGATTTGAGGGTCGGCACCCACAACTGTGTGAGGATCCCTCACCACTCAGTTTCTGCTTGTCTGATTCCCTAACTGATACACATTCTGATTCCCTAACTGATACACAAACTGAGGCAGGGAACTTAAGGCTGATTTGCACTGACTTCCTAGAACTGAGTCAAAAGGAAAACCCTACCTGTCCTTACCCAAGTAACAAAAGGATCAGTGGCTACTCCCTTTGCAATTCCCTGCTTTCCACTGTGTTGCAGATGAGAAATAGAAAGTACCTCTGATTGGTCCCCTCCTGCAACCAGTCAGATGTTTGCACAGGGTATAGTAACTTTTTAACTTCACTTCAGCCTCTGATTGACCACAGGCCACTAGTTCACTTACATAGGGTATAACCAAGTAACCAATGGGAAACTTTTAGGGGGGATTTAAACCCCAGAAAATTCTGTCACCAGTGCTCCAGCCACATGCTTGAGCCTGCTCCCACTCTGTGGAGTGTACTTTTGTTTCAATAAATCTATGCTTTTGCTGCCTCATTCTTTCATTGCTTTGTGCATTCTGTCCAATTCTTTGTTCAAAACACCAAGAACCTGGACCACTCATAGTCAAGACCCTCCACCGGTAACAATACCTTTATTAAACTATGCGTGGATATCAAGTTTTCTTGCTTTTGATGACCATGTCACTGTCATGGACAGATGGGTCTGCTGCTGCAGTCCAGCCTAGTACTGACACCATATGGTTTAAAACCAAGTGTAAACAGAGTAGCTAATGAGCTAAACTCAGGGTAGTGTGAATGACAGTCACCAAAAGGGTAACTCCTACAGTAATCTGTGCCAATAGCTGGGCAGTTTATCAAAGCTAATGTATGTAATGGGCCTGTGTGCCCAAAAGCTTATATATGTATCGGGCCCGCGTGCCCAAAACTTATGTGTCAGGCTTATGTGCCAAGCCTATGTGTATGCATTGGGCCTGCGTGCCCAAAATTATGTCAGGCCTGTATGCCAAACCTGTGTGTCCAAACCCTATGTCTCCCTCAGCCTAGGGGGTGCAGTGTAAGTTACATGGACATACTTTGGTCAATGAATAGACCAAGGCAGACATCCGGCCAGAGTGACTCAGTGAGTTTAGAGCGCAGGCTCTAACTCCCATATAGCCATACATGGGAAGGCCATCCCTTGGCCCTATGCCACTATAGTCTGTAAAAGGTATAACTGCGCTACTGACACTGTACAGGTGCTCTTGGGGCTTGGCTTGGCTCAGCTCAACATGGTTTTGCATGGCGGGCACGCTAGCGCCCAGAGTAAGAGAGAGTGGAATGTAAGGTATATGTGCAAGACTGACAGGAGGGAGCAAGGACACTGCTTGGCTTGCTCATGCCCACAGAAAGAATTAAGCTGCTGACCCTGAAGGCAAGGGAGAGCCGGCTGTGCAGCTGTGTGTGAGGGCAGCCGGCTCAAGCAGCCGAGACAGGGTGGATGGTGTAAGAGTAAGCTGCTACTGAGAAAGCTAGTTTGAAAAAGCTGTTGAAGAGAGCCGCTGCTGAATAAAATCATGTTTTACCTGCCTACTGCCCTGCCCCCAGTGCTCACCCACCCTCTCCCCTCGGTCTTCAGCATGGGCTGGATCTGGACCCCCCATATCTAACAAGTATGTAGGCAGAGAAAATAGGTCTAGGTTTAAGCCAAGGTCATGATTTGTAAACTTGAGTTATTCACTGACTGCTTTAAATAATACTTACACATAAAGATAAGGTTAAAACTGTGAAATTCTATCAACAATCCACTACCTCCCTTAGTCCTTTTAGTATGGTCTTTCATGTGTGTGTATATACAAACATGCAAACACACAAGCTGACTGGCTAGGCATGAACACCTGACCCACAGTAAAACAAATCCATTGGTAAGCCAGGAACCAATCACAATCTACCTTTTTAGACTATTAACTAAGAAATTGAGCAATGTGAAATCAGAATTAAAGAGGAGGGTAATCCTCTCCCACCATGGACAAACTGATACACTTTAGAGACTAGAAAATCAACCAGCTGTAGAGAGAGAGGCAGAGACAACAGACCTTGTGGCTCCAGAGAGATGGAGAAATGGACATAATGTGGGCCTGCCTGATGAGTTATAATTCACATGGGAATTGATTTCCTATATTCCATCTCCATGACAGTCCCCCGATCTTTTCAATAATAAACCTGCTTTCTACCTGAATTACTTCGAGGGGATGTGCACATGCATACGCTCTGTCCAGAATCCAGGTGTTTTTCCCATCCACAGTACACGTTTGTTACCTGTTACTTCCTGGCCCATCCTAGCTCTGGCTGGGGTCAAGAGTACCTCATGAGCTACTGGCACACCCCCTCATCTGGGGTTACTGAAAGCTCCCTGAGAACTCAGCTGTCCCTAATTCAGTGGCCTTCATGCAGGGGGTGTGGAAAGCCTCCCTCACGTGTTGTGGCCACACATGTCTCTATGTCCTCCGTGTCATTGCTGAGCCTGTGGCCAGGCGGCCTTAGAGGTTTCAATCTCTTACTTGTTTCAGTTCTCTCGTTTCCCAGTTTGAGTGATAGTGTTCAGGGAAAGGAGTCTTCCATATAAGGCACGGATTGCTTAAGCCGAAAACAGAAATAAGACTGTTGGCACGTTTATGAGATTATGTATTTTTCTTCTCTGATGAAATATGTATCCATGATTAGACTAGGGTGACAGAAGAAAGCAATGCAACCCTTTCAGCCCCACCAGGTGGGTGAGGTGCCAGAATATCAAATGGCAACTACAGACGTAAAGGTGCAGGTCCAGGCATGGACTGAGCGAGAGACACAAGATGCAATATTGTTTCCAATATAAAACCCCAACTCTGCTTGTTAGAATATATGTGGATGAGCGTTAGGGGGAAGGAAAGAACTAATCTGCTAAAAATAAGCACAATCAGCTGTTCTTCATTTTTTAAAATAATATTTGTTTGTTACTTGTGCATTCATTTGGCCATCTGGCCAACATTTGGAAGCAGACCATCAGTAGTAAGCATCCAGGGTATTTACAAAATTATAGAAAAACTGAAGTAATAATTCAGCCATTTTTTTTTCCTGTGAATCAGGAAAATAACATCATTATTTGATTTTGGCTGTGGGCCTCCTCAGGCAGGCTCAAAGGGCACCAGAGGCTGAGAAGCACTAGACCCCACAGGGCAAGGACCCTGCTGGTATATGTGGATCAGCTTCAGTGGATGCCTGGAAGCCCAGCACCAGGGCTATGGTTCCAGTCACCAAGTCTTTGTTGAATGCCTACTAGCAACACAGAATTCTCATGCCACTGAGGACATAAAAGATTACTGGCCGCACGCGGTGGCTCAAGCCTGTAATCCCAGCACTTTGGGAGGCCGAGACGGGCAGATCACGAGGTCAGGAGATCAAGACTATCCTGGCTAACATGGTGAAACCCCATCTCTACTAAAATATGAAAACTAGCCGGGCGAGGTGGCGGGCGCCTGTAGTCCCAGCTACTTGGGAGGCTGAGGCAGGAGAATGGCGTAAACCCGGGAGGCGGAGCTTGCAGTGAGCTGAGATCCAGCCACTGCACTCCAGCCTGCGCGACAGAGCAAGACTCTGTCTCAAAAAAAAAAAAAAAAAAAATTATCAGAAGCCAGTTCTTCCCAACAAGGGAACTTAGGATTGACAAGTCAGTAAAACATGTGCAACATTTCCACAAATGTACCAGAGTTATTCATGATCATAACCCCAAATCATGGGTACCTCGATGTTTAGAGGGGAAACGGCATTGGCTGGGCAACCTGGGGCAAGGAATGTGATGAACAGTGGGCTTGAATAAGTGAAGTGGAGGAGGGAAGGTTTCTCAGGAAGGGAGACTAGCATGAACAGCAGCATAGACATGAGAATAACCATCTGGAGTGATGAACTATGCTGAGTAGAAAGTTCCAGAAGGCTGCCTAAGAAGAGGTATGTGAACAGCAGAAGCAGGACAAGCCTGAGATGGTAAGACATTCTTCCCAGGGCAGTCTGACTCTGGGAGCCACATAAAGACAATCTTTATAACTATCAGCAGCTTAAAGCCTGATTTCCTCTTAACTCTGAAACTTTCCTTTTGAAACTGTTTCATTTATATTTACAAGTTTAATACAAAGTTACACAAAACTCGAATTTTATAGAAATGCATAAAGAATGAAGGGTAAATTCCTCTTTAATCCTACTCAGACAATCATCATTTGACATAATTCTCTCAACTTTATACTTCCTCTGCACTAATTATATAAATGAGATCACAAAATGAGATTTTATACACACACATACACACACTCTGTTTTTACTTTGTATATATTGAATATTTTCCATTATCAGTACATATAGCTGCATGTTATTTCATCATATGACTAGATCATGGTCATTAAACCAGTTCTATACTAGTATATGTAATGAGAAAACTAGAAACAACCTAAATATATGACATTGTCTTTAGCACTTCCTTTGTACCCTTCAGAAAGTGTCTATTACTAACTGGCTTGTATTTCACTGATCTTATCAACTATATTATGAAGTCTTTGGGATTTGCATGAACATCTATGTCTTCCATAGCACCTGGCACAGTCTCCTGGACAGAGGGTGTGTTCAAATACCGCAGCTAGAATGAAGGCCATGAACACTGAAGCCATATGAGGTTGGCTGGGGAGAGAAGAAACTGAAGACCATTGAGAAAGGCTAATGCGAGGTCAAAGTGATTGACGACAGCCTGGCCTTGGTCCATGGTGGTAGAAGTAAAACACGAAGAATAGATCTAGGAGGGATTTAAAGGCCATTAACAGGGGGACTGCAAAGTATATGTTCAAGCATCAGTCACATGAATCTCAGCTAAAACCCATAAACATGATGGCTTGGAAAATCCAGCATGATCACTGCAACAGAGCCGAGTAGTCAGCCTTGTTCCCTTGCTCATGATGGGCTTAGTTAACACAAGCCCCTGCAGGAGAAAGAAAGAAGTGAGCATAGGGGAGAACAGTCAGGCAGAGGCAAGGGCCACCCTTCAGGGGAGCACCAGGAGTCCACTCTGGAGTTTGTCATGCTTGTAGTCTTCTTGGTTAACTTTGAGTGTCAAAAATGTAGGTAGGTAGGGGAGGGAGGGAAGTAGAAAAGAGAACGGCCACGGCTGGGGTTTAGTCAGATGAAGGCTGTCAGAGTTCTAGAAGTGTTTTGTTCAAAATAGGGCTCCAGCCAATAGTACAGGACTGGGGAACAAGATCTGGTCCTCAATGAAGAGCATCAGAGAAGGGCTGCCAAGGGCTGTGTTGGGTCCACAGCAAGAAAGATGCGGTAGGAGGTAGACAAAGAGCCAGCCATCATTCAGGCTGGGTAATCAGGGGCGAGGGGCAGTCTGCACCACAGTGTCCATAACTCACTCTCTACAGCCCAGACCCACACCAGGCCCCGCTAAGGCCTATTGCACACCATGCCTGACCTTAGAATTAGGACCAGCTTTGTAATTTGCCTGGCCCAGTGCAAGATGAACCTGTGGGACACCTCATTTAAAAAATTAAGAATTTTCAAGATGGTGACAGCAAAGCATTAAACTAAGCACAGGGCCCTTTTAAGCATCAAGCACTGTGCACAATCCCAGACCCTGCAGCTAAGAGGGAAGATGGGTTGTCACTAGATTTTTTTTTTTCCAGAACGGTATAGATAAATAGCCTGTTCTCTTCCCAAACACACTGCTGGGTTTTAAAGCTTTTTTCTCCCCAAAGAAAATCGAATGCAAAACTCAACCTAATGCATAAAATAGTCTAAGGTGCATCTTTTCAGGCTACTTCAGGGCTCTTGAACTCCCCTGCCCCCAAATGCATTGCCAAAGACCCCAAGTCACTTCTGACCTTGGAGACCCAAAAGGCAGCGTTAAAGCCCACTGCAGTAGGCTCTATTATCTTGTGTGACAGAACAGTAAATAAGGAAAAACCGTATCTGGTAACTGAGAGTGAAATACCCAGGACACACACTGCAACAGCAACTGTGGCTACTAGGGTGCCCTGCAGGCAGCAGGTCAGCAAATCAATCAGATGCATGGTTTCCACATCATTTCACCACAGTACCATTTTCTTTCCACCCACAGAGTGGCACACAATGTCTCTTCCAGGGCCATTCATAACATATCCCTTTTCTTTTTTTTTTTTGAGACGGAGTCTCCCTCTGTCGCCCGGGCTGGAGTGCAGTGGCCGGTTCTCAGCTCACTGCAAGCTCCGCCTCCCAGGTTTATGCCATTCTCCTGCCTCAGCCTCCGAGTAGCTGGGACTACAGGCGCCCGCCACCTCGCCCGGCTAGTTTTTTTTTTGTATTTTTTAGTAGAGACGGGGTTTCACCGTGTTAGCCAGGATGGTCTCGATCTCCTGACCTCGTGATCCGCCCGTCTCGGCCTCCCAAAGTGCTGGGATTACAGGCTTGAGCCACCGCGCCCGGCCCCATTTTCATTATTTAAATAAAGTCCCTGGGTCAGTTACTTGTCTCTTGCGACCTTCTTTGAGAGAAAATTTCCAGCAGGGAAACAATATGAAACAGGCTTGCTTAATAGGCTCATATGCACAATCTACCACTCACCTTAATTAAAACTATCTTTAGAAAAGCTATAAAACAGAAGGAAAAATTAAAAAAAAATTAAAAGTCAACCTAAGATGATGGAAGTACCATGACATGAAACAATTGTAACTTTAAATCGCCAGATTTATCCTTAACACATGCTCTTCAGGCATTTGTTTGGAAAAGGCACTGATAAAGTAGGAAAGAAGTGCTCAACTGTCTTGAGAAAGGAACTGAGCTGTTCTTTTCTGGTGTAGATTGCCAAAGATCATGTTTGCAAATGCCACTAATCTTATCTGAACATATTAATAAAGTCCCTAAATCCTGCTATTAAGAAATACTACCACTGACATTGCAGCTGGCTAACATTTGCTTCTTAAATGCTATCACCACTCTCTCTTTCATTCCACACCCCACCCCACTGCTGCCCCAACCCCCAAGAAAAAAAAAGGATGGCTGCTTCCTGGAATGTTTAGCTACCAAAAAAATCTCTAAAGCCTCATAAGACATTGAGAGAGAACAAAGATGAAAGTCAGGGTGAAACGAACAATTAAGATAAACTATGTAGAAATCTTTTTAAAGGACAAGCCTCATAAAGCTACCATATTAGGACCACAAATCATTTTGCAGATTATTTCCCCTCTATCTGTAAGCAAAGAGGTGAAAAGATTAGGTGATTTCTAAGGTCTCCTCTTGTCATGATGTTCTGGATTTATTGAAAGAGGTTTATAAACGCATTTTCTTTCTCTTTTCTTTTTTTTTTGAGATGGAGTTTTGCTCTCGTTGCCAAGGCCGGAGCGCAGTGGTGTCATCTCGGCTCACTATAACCTCTGCTTCCTAGGTTCAAGCGATTCTCCTGCTTCAGCCTCCCAGGTAGCTGGGATTACAGGCTCCCGCCACCATACCCAGCTAATTTTTTGTATTTTTAGTAGAGATGGGGTTTCGCCATGTTGGCCAGGCTGGTCTCAAACTCCTGACCTCAGGTGATCCACCTGCCTTGGCCTCCCAAAGTGTTGGAATTACAGGCGTGAGCCACTGTGCCTGGCCGCATTTTCTTTTATCTACTCTATTTCATTAGACATTTCTTGCTTGTGTGCCTAAGTCAGCTAATGGGGAAATCCAGCAGACAGTGATGGGAAGTAAATGATTGCAGTCATGCTTTTTCCTTGACTCCACCTCAAGACCCATCCCACGCTGCAACCCAAGTGGATCGTGTTTTAATGTAGCAATTCTATCAGTGACCCATGCTCTGCTGGTCACTGACACCCCTTCTGTGTATCATTTTCCAGGGCTGATGAAATCCTATGCTCTGCCTAAATTGTCTGAAACTCTATTCAAGACTTGCCAACTACGTGACTTTGTTCACTACCACCTCCACACTGTTCTGTTACTGACTGGGATAAAGATTATCGTGCATGAAAGTCATTGCCAATAGCACGCAGATTTAAAGCAGACCCAACAACTCCTTCCAGGTTTTATCCGCAGACACATATCACATACAGAAGCATCCATCCCTTTCCTAATGCTATCTTTAAATTGTCCTATTTTAAAATTTTCTTCATTTGTTTTTGAACTTTCTTCTTGCTTATAGATTCTTAGAAGTCGCTGTGGTAGCCATTCTTTTTCTATTTTTTTAAAGTCTGAATTCATATAGAGAGAACCACAGTTAGGAGAATCCTTTTCAGGGCAAAAGTGGGTTTTCTACAGGGGTTCTTCCAGCACTTTCCAAACCCGAATGTCTCCAAGTCCTGATATCTCAAATTATCTGGCAGAAATAAGAGGCCCAATTTTTTTTTTTTTTTTTTGGCAGAATGTGAGGTTCTGCCCTGTTGTAACAATGCTGTCTTCTCACAAGCTACTCATGTGCTTTATAAGATAACCCACAATCCCTGCCTCTAGCTACTGCACAGACCGTGTAAATGGTGACTAGCTACTGCACAGACCATGTAAATGGACCAGGACAGCCAGAGAGGTGAGTGGGAAGTTTAGTACAGATGTGATTGAAAGCACTTGGGTTTTTTTTTTATTT
>NW_016809830.1:2503061-2568212 GCF_001698545.2 Rhinopithecus bieti | reverse complement strand
TTCTTGTGATAGTTTGCTAAGAATGATGGTTTCCAGCTGCATCCATGTCCCTACAAAGGACGCAAACTCATCCTTTTTTATGGCTGCATAGTATTCCATGGTGTATATGTGCCACATTTTCTTAATCCAGTCTGTCACAGATGGACATTTGGGTTGATTCCAAGTCTTTGCTATTGTGAATAGAAAGCACTTGGTTTTATTTCTCCCCAAGACTTCTCGAAAGGAGCTAGCACAGAGTATTGGTGAACAGACTTCTGAGCACCTTTTTCCATGTGGCCTCCAAGAAGAAATCAATGGACTATTTACTTTTCTACTTAGCAAGGTTTCAAGAAACTCTAATAACATAAGCCTTCTGATTACTGCCTTTCTTGATCATGAGAACTAAGGAGAAGATGGCTAAACTAAAGCAACTTGGAGCTAGCCTTTCAGAAGACAGGCTGTATCTGCTCAGTTCACCTGCACAGACCAAAAACAGTGCATGCTGAAGGCAGCCCAGTCCAGCTGAATTTCATCAGATGGGCATGTGTCTCCTTCCCCAAGTGCTGGCCTCAGCTTCTCAGAAGGGAGTGCATGGAGCCAAGGTGAGCCCTGCAGGTGGTCACTTGGACACCTCTGCCCATCTGTGAGAGTGAGCAGCGTGCTTACCACTGTGGTAGGCTGCAGTGCCACAGAAAGCTGATTCACACATAAAGGACATTGGCAGGCCATGAGTTCTCTCCATCCAGGGACATCTTGCTAACTAAACCTCCCACCTGCCACCTCCACCCTAGTCCTGCCTGAGTGTGCTCTCATTCACTACATTCATGGACCATCTCTGTTCACAGGCTGTTCCCACTCTTAAACCTACTTCCGTTTCCTCTCTGCAGAGGGGTGCATCTCAGGTTATCTCCGAATGATGTTCGATTCCATTCTCTCCTTTTATTCAAACAATTCTCCTCACCTGAGTGGCTTCCCAGCAAGCCTGGCTCTCCCTCCAGCAACCCAATCTAGAAAGCTATAGCATCTGTCTCATAAGGGCTGGGTTGGCTCTGGTCCATTAAGTAAGCACTTTATTGCACCAGCTTGCCGGAAACCCAAGACCCCTCTAAATCTGTTACTTCACCTGATGCCAATTTTACTAGCAGTCTGTCCTAAAATGGTACATCTGGTAATCAAAACAGATACTTTTGAGCACCTATGAGATTTCAGAAGGCATGAACTATCAGTTGATTCATCTTTTGCATCTATTCATCAATTCCTTTAATTTTGCAATAGCACTGCAAGCTAGATAAAATTCCCAATTTACAGATAAGAAAACAGAATGTCAAAGAGGAAGTAGCTGAAATACCACATCTAGTAAATTAGAGTCAAAATGAGGCACAAAGCCCAAATTTTATTTACACAATGTTGAACACAGATGTTATTTTAGCAATTCACCTCCCCCCTCCAGCCCTTTAAAAAAAAGAGACAGACAGGGTCTTGCTCTGTGGCTCAGGCTAGAGTACAGCAGCTCAATCAATCACAGCCTACTGCAGTTTCAAACTCCCAGGTTCAAGTGATCCTCCCACCTCAGCCTCCTAAGTAGCTGAGACTATAGGTGCGCACCACCATGCCTAGGCTAATTTTGTTCTTGTCGAGATGGGGTCTTACTCTGTTACTCAGGCTGGTCTTCAACTCCTGGCCTCAAATGATCCTCCTGCCTGGGCCTCCCAAAACACTGGGATTAGAGGAGTGAACCACTGCACCTGCCTCAGCTCCCTTTTCTTAGGCAGGTATCACTACCCAGATAATGCCAGATGCTACAACTCCTTTCATTCTTAAGCAGAATAATCAAAGGCATTTTCTACTTTTGAAGATCTGTTACTCTTCATTTGCCTGTCATTTGACAAGCTCTTCCTGAACACATGCTCCACACTGTGTTAGATGTGGTGGGAAACAGCAAAGGGTAAAGAATACTCATTTCCTTTAGGAGCTTAGATCTAGCCTGGGAGAGGGAATTTCTGCTGGATCACTCTGATATGAATAATGAAGTAGGAAGCTGCATGCAACTGACCAATGCTGCCATCAAGCACAACCCACAAGGGAGAGGAACAATAAGGTGGTGCTAGGGAACATGAATCCACACAAAAGAGACACAAAACGTTTAGTGAGGTCAAGTGGGGCCACCCTCAGACCATTTGCTCTGTGGGGAGGGGCTTTGAAAGCCAGGCCTCAACATCAGTACTTAAGCTAGTCAGCCACCAGTTTTGATGAGGGCCATCAATGAAATCTAAGGACACTGTGCCTGTCTCTGGTCTGCTGGCTGTAACAGTTCTGGATTCTGACAGACTCTGCATACATTCTCTTGGATTTGACGTAAGCTCCAGACAACTATGAGCAAGACTAGTTACCAGGATCCCTGAGATCACAGTGAGGGGAAGCAGAGTTTTCTGTGACATTCCCAGGGCAGTGACCTCCCAGAAAATGAAAGGGAAGTCATCCTTGGAGATGTGCTGGCGGGTGCGGGGCAGGACCTCCCAGGGACTTCAGGCAGCTCATTAACGTGATATTAAATTGCTCTGTGTGCGAGGTTTTCAGAAAGGACAAAGGGCAGAACTGCTGCTGAGCCAGGGAATCAGAGCGGAATCCCAGCACACTGGCTCCAGGAGAGCCGGATGTCCCCTAGGCTGCCCACCAACCAGGATGAAAATCGAGACATCACAGCCTCTGTCATTCACATGGTACCCTAGCAGTGCCCTGGGCCTGAATCCCACAAAGCTGATCCTTCAGCTGGGAGCCATATTGCTTCAATTTCATGCTCCATCACAAGAGTAAGTCCACTGCTGAGCTGTAACATATGAGTTCAGCCAGAAATTTACACTCCCACTTCAGAGTATAATAGCAGTCAGTCCCTAGGAGTGAAATGTGCTCCTTTTTTGGGTCAACAGTAGAGCAAGCCAGAATTAACTCAGCTCCTTTTAGAAGTCAGCTTGCTAATGGCATCAGGAAAGGCTGAAGCATTTGGCAAATAATCATATATTGTTGCTTTACATTATTATGTAACTTTTCCTTATGTGCTTCTTCTTGCTTTAAAAAAAATTAGATCTTAAGGTCTTTGATAATAGTGATTTAAAAAAATGTATCCTTATAGTAGTCCCATTAAATACAAAATGAATAAATGAATAAACATGAATGAAATGGAAAATCTGTACATATATGGAGGGCTTATAATGGGGTTAATTTAATCTCCTAATATGTTTTATCTCATACATACAGAAGAGTCATTCTCTCAAAGTATGATCCCTACTTTGGAATTAGAAATGCAAGTTCTCAGGCCTCACCCAAGACCTACTGAATCTGCAACTCTAGGGGTGGGGCTCATCGATCTGGATTTTAATGAGAGTTGGTGGCAAATGTTGTTCAGACACAGTTCATCCTTTAGACTACCGGAAATTCTAGTCTACTTTTAATCTCTGGAAAACCTAGGAACAGCCTACATCCTTTTCAGAATGATCAAAGATTGACACCAAAATGGGTTTTGTTGTTGTTGTTTTGGCAGACATGGTATCTAGGGAAGAAAACAAAATGAAAAGAATTTTTTACTTGGCATTTGCTGGCATTTTCGTAGTTACTGAGCATGAAACGAAATAAACCCTGAAGCCCATGACAGCGAGTGAACCATGTTTTTTCAAAATGTCTTGCAGTATCAAATCAATCCCTCAGTCAGCTTGCTTTTGAGTTTAATGGAGCCAAGGCAGTATTACTGTAGCTGTCACAAATTTTATGGGTTTTTTCCCCTTGCACTGTGAAGCTGNGCCTGGCTCTCCCTCCAGCAACCCAATCTAGAAAGCTATAGCATCTGTCTCATAAGGGCTGGGTTGGCTCTGGTCCATTAAGTAAGCACTTTATTGCACCAGCTTGCCGGAAACCCAAGACCCCCTCTAAATCTGTTACTTCACCTGATGCCAATTTTACTAGCAGTCTGTCCTAAAAATGGTACATCTGGTAATCAAAACAGATACTTTTGAGCACCTATGAGATTTCAGAAGGCATGAACTATCAGTTGATTCATCTTTTGCATCTATTCATCAATTCCTTTAATTTTTGCAATAGCACTGCAAGCTAGATAAAATTCCCAATTTACAGATAAGAAAACAGAATGTCAAAGAGGAAGTAGCTGAAATACCACATCTAGTAAATTAGAGTCAAAATGAGGCACAAAGCCCAAATTTTTATTTACACAATGTTGAACACAGATGTTATTTTTAGCAATTCACCTCCCCCCTCCAGCCCTTTAAAAAAAAGAGACAGACAGGGTCTTGCTCTGTGGCTCAGGCTAGAGTACAGCAGCTCAATCAATCACAGCCTACTGCAGTTTCAAACTCCCAGGTTCAAGTGATCCTCCCACCTCAGCCTCCTAAGTAGCTGAGACTATAGGTGCGCACCACCATGCCTAGGCTAATTTTGTTCTTGTCGAGATGGGGTCTTACTCTGTTACTCAGGCTGGTCTTCAACTCCTGGCCTCAAATGATCCTCCTGCCTGGGCCTCCCAAAACACTGGGATTAGAGGAGTGAACCACTGCACCTGCCTCAGCTCCCTTTTCTTAGGCAGGTATCACTACCCAGATAATGCCAGATGCTACAACTCCTTTCATTCTTAAGCAGAATAATCAAAGGCATTTTCTACTTTTGAAGATCTGTTACTCTTCATTTGCCTGTCATTTGACAAGCTCTTCCTGAACACATGCTCCACACTGTGTTAGATGTGGTGGGAAACAGCAAAGGGTAAAGAATACTCATTTCCTTTAGGAGCTTAGATCTAGCCTGGGAGAGGGAATTTCTGCTGGATCACTCTGATATGAATAATGAAGTAGGAAGCTGCATGCAACTGACCAATGCTGCCATCAAGCACAACCCACAAGGGAGAGGAACAATAAGGTGGTGCTAGGGAACATGAATCCACACAAAAGAGACACAAAACGTTTAGTGAGGTCAAGTGGGGCCACCCTCAGACCATTTGCTCTGTGGGGAGGGGCTTTGAAAGCCAGGCCTCAACATCAGTACTTAAGCTAGTCAGCCACCAGTTTTTGATGAGGGCCATCAATGAAATCTAAGGACACTGTGCCTGTCTCTGGTCTGCTGGCTGTAACAGTTCTGGATTCTGACAGACTCTGCATACATTCTCTTGGATTTGACGTAAGCTCCAGACAACTATGAGCAAGACTAGTTACCAGGATCCCTGAGATCACAGTGAGGGGAAGCAGAGTTTTCTGTGACATTCCCAGGGCAGTGACCTCCCAGAAAATGAAAGGGAAGTCATCCTTGGAGATGTGCTGGCGGGTGCGGGGCAGGACCTCCCAGGGACTTCAGGCAGCTCATTAACGTGATATTAAATTGCTCTGTGTGCGAGGTTTTCAGAAAGGACAAAGGGCAGAACTGCTGCTGAGCCAGGGAATCAGAGCGGAATCCCAGCACACTGGCTCCAGGAGAGCCGGATGTCCCCTAGGCTGCCCACCAACCAGGATGAAAATCGAGACATCACAGCCTCTGTCATTCACATGGTACCCTAGCAGTGCCCTGGGCCTGAATCCCACAAAGCTGATCCTTCAGCTGGGAGCCATATTGCTTCAATTTCATGCTCCATCACAAGAGTAAGTCCACTGCTGAGCTGTAACATATGAGTTCAGCCAGAAATTTACACTCCCACTTCAGAGTATAATAGCAGTCAGTCCCTAGGAGTGAAATGTGCTCCTTTTTTGGGTCAACAGTAGAGCAAGCCAGAATTAACTCAGCTCCTTTTAGAAGTCAGCTTGCTAATGGCATCAGGAAAGGCTGAAGCATTTGGCAAATAATCATATATTGTTGCTTTACATTATTATGTAACTTTTCCTTATGTGCTTCTTCTTGCTTTAAAAAAAATTAGATCTTAAGGTCTTTGATAATAGTGATTTAAAAAAATGTATCCTTATAGTAGTCCCATTAAATACAAAAATGAATAAATGAATAAACATGAATGAAATGGAAAATCTGTACATATATGGAGGGCTTATAATGGGGTTAATTTAATCTCCTAATATGTTTTATCTCATACATACAGAAGAGTCATTCTCTCAAAGTATGATCCCTACTTTGGAATTAGAAATGCAAGTTCTCAGGCCTCACCCAAGACCTACTGAATCTGCAACTCTAGGGGTGGGGCTCATCGATCTGGATTTTAATGAGAGTTGGTGGCAAATGTTGTTCAGACACAGTTCATCCTTTAGACTACCGGAAATTCTAGTCTACTTTTTAATCTCTGGAAAAACCTAGGAACAGCCTACATCCTTTTCAGAATGATCAAAGATTGACACCAAAATGGGTTTTTGTTGTTGTTGTTTTGGCAGACATGGTATCTAGGGAAGAAAACAAAAATGAAAAGAATTTTTTACTTGGCATTTGCTGGCATTTTCGTAGTTACTGAGCATGAAACGAAATAAACCCTGAAGCCCATGACAGCGAGTGAACCATGTTTTTTCAAAATGTCTTGCAGTATCAAATCAATCCCTCAGTCAGCTTGCTTTTGAGTTTAATGGAGCCAAGGCAGTATTACTGTAGCTGTCACAAATTTTATGGGTTTTTTCCCCCTTGCACTGTGAAGCTGGAACCAATTATTGTTATAAAGAGACTAAATAAAAAAGGTCCTGGATTTCCTGTTATTACAGATCGATTTTTTGAGATTCTAGAATATCATATGTTTTTTTTGGTAACATAATTAAAACCATGTGAAATGGCACAATGTAGACTTTACCAGAGATTGATTTGATCATGCTTCCAAATGAAATACTTCAAGGAAGAAAATCACTAGCTAATAGTTTTCCTTCTTAATATCCTCTATCACAGTTTTATATCACATTGTTCAAAAAATCTGCTTTATGAGAAATGTCAAAATACGTAAATCAGTCAGGATAATTTCTACTGGTTGATTAACCTTATTCACTTTCAAAGTTTAGCAAATATAGATATGTTTGCTTAATAGGGAGGCAGGGACAGCTTTCAGAGGGCAGACAGCTGAAACTGAATCCCAGAACCATTTTCACAAGAATAAACTACAACTTCTCAGAACATTTGTGCTTCATTTAGGGGGCAATATCTTGAAGACATTAAAGAGTACACATACGTGTGTGCCCCTAAGATGGTTTTAGTTTATGTGTCAATCTGATTAGACCAAGGTGTCCAGTTGTTTGGACAAACATTAGTCTAAGTGTTGCTGTAAAGATATTTTAAGATGTGACAAACATTCAGTATCAGTAGACTTTGAGTAAAGTATACTGCCTTTAATAATGTGGATAGGGCTGGGCACAGTGGCTCACACCTGTAATCCCTGAACTTTGGGATACCAAGGCGGATGGATCACTTGAGGCCAGGAGTTCGAAGACCAGCCAGGCCAACATAGTGAAACTGTCTCTCCTAAGAGTACAAAAATAAGCCAGGCATGGTGGTATGCACCTGTAGTCCTAGCTACTCAGGAGGCTGAGGCACCAGAACCGCTTGAACCTGGGAGGCAGAGGCTGCAGTGAGCCAGGATTCTGCACTCCAGCCTGGGCAACAGAGCAAGACTCTGTCTAATATATATAATGGGCCTCATGCAATCACTTGAAGACCTTAAGAGCAAACACTGAGGCTTACTGGAGAAAAACTTCTATCTCCAGACGGCAACACAAAATCTGCCTGTTTCCAGTCTTCAGACTCAAGACTGCAACATCAGCTCTTACCTCAATCTCCAGCTTACCTTCTGTTTCAACTTACAAAGCACCACCAATTGTGTGAGCCAATTTCTTAAAATAAACCCCTCTTTCTAGATATCTTGTTGGTTCTGTTTCTCTCAGGACTCCTGACCAATATACAGTCCCCAACCCTAATGTTTAACCCAAAGTCTCCAAGACATTCACACTACTCTTTTCTCACCACTTTAGTTGAAATAACTTGGTTGAAAGTGCAGAGAAAAAAAACAAAATCAAGGAACTTACAAGAATTATCTTAAATCCTACTGTCCACACCTTCACAAGTTGAAAATGGAGATACTGCCGTACTATTACTACTACAAGTTAGAGTCACTGCCTTAAACATCCAGAATGCTACAGAACTTAACCTATGCTTCCATGATTCCATTTGGTACATTAAATGATTCATCTATTTACATACCTAGCTTTCCCATTTCATCAGGAGAATCTCAAGGACAGGAAATGTTGATTTTTAAAATAGTTTCATGTAATAGGTATTAAACATATTTTTGCTAAATGAATGAACTGTCAAAATCTTCAAAATAATTACCATTCTAAATGCTCTTCTGGTTCTTCAGTTTTCCCTCATTTCAAATAGGACATGTTCTATCTACGAGGCACAAATGGAACAGCAGCTGGGACTAAAAAAGGCTACACCCAGGGGACCAGTAACTCCTGACATAATTCAGAGTTTAGGCATCACTGGTTCATACTAGTGCCTCCCATGCGATCTGATTATAATAATGTTAGATGGCTTTTTCAGTGAGTCTAGATTAGACACAGTGATTCTGCAACTGACCACAATGCAATGTTTTTGAAGAATATGGTTAGTTGTCTAAAAAGTATGTTTAGTTTAGAACTTCCAATAATTTGGTTGAAAGAAACTGAAGATGTGAAATATAAGCTCACAGTTGTACCATAAAACATCTTAGTTAATAAACCACACTTACAGGAAATGAAAGGCCAATGTGGTGTATTAGAGAAACGGGGTCTATATCTACAACACTGTAGTAGAAATTATATTGCCCTAACATGGCTCGTTACAAATTGGGTCAAAACCATGAACTGATTTCACAAACTTCCTCCCAAAAGTTATTTCATCTTAACTCTACACATATATTTCACAAAAATATAACTTCAAACTCTATTTTTGAGGAAGAAAGTTGAAATAAAAAATGTGCTGGCTAATGTAACTTTCATGAAGCAGATTTGCAGGGATATTCTGTCACACTGGCAAGGTGTTCAGCTTTGTTACATAGGTCTTGTGGCATCCATGTGTTTGCCTGGGGTGAGGACAGACTTCAGCTTATACCTCTAGGTAGATGACTCTTCCTCCTGTTAAAAAGAATTAATACTCTCTGTTATGGGTTGAATCATGTCCCTCTAAAATTCATCCATGTGGAAGTCCTAACCCTCAGGACCTCAGAATGTGACATTTGAAAACTAGGGTTGTTGCAGATGTAATTAGTAAGACGAGGTCATACTGAAGAAGGGTGGGTCTCTAATCCCATCCACATAAAAAGGGGGAAATTTGGATGCAGAGACAGGCACACAGGGAAGACACCACGTGAGGATGAAGGCAGAGATTGGGGCGATTCTCCTGAACACCAAGGAACACCAGAGATGGCTAGCAAACCTGCAGAAGGTGGGGGACAGACCTGAGACAGAATCTTCCACGCAGTCGTCAGAAGGAACCAACTCGGCGGATGCCTTGATCTCAGACTTCAACCTCTAGAACTATGAGACAATAAATCTCTCCTCTATGAGCCACCCAGTTGGTGGCACTTCTTAATGGCAGCCCTAGCAAACTAATCCACACTCCTACCTGCCACAGAATTCACGCAAAACATGCAAGGAGGCAGACTGCCCAGGTGTAGATCACAGGGCAAAAGGTGAAAGAGCAGAGCAAGGTCAAGGGGAAAGTGCACTCTTCTAGGTTATCCACAAAGCTGCCAGCCAGCATTTGGGACAAACCTACAGGAATCATGATGAGATATTTTAATAAAAGTGTCCTCAGACTGAAAATGTTCAAATTATAGTCAGGATTTTGATACTAGAAATTAATATGTAATACAGACTAACAAAATATGATCAATGCTGACAAAGGATGGCAGAATTTGAGAGAGAGGAGAAAGAGAATAAAGACCAGTTGACCCTTGTAGAGTCTTGTGATTATTATGCTTAAGTTCACTGCAAAGTTCTCATTTCATGCAGTCTTTCTTCAGTCTTTCTTAACCAATCCTTTGACCATTATTGATACAGTCCTAAGTTGCGGTGGCTAGAGGTAATCATCTGGAAAACTGGTCATAATCCACAATGGCAGCTACAATTCTCATGCCCAGAGCAGGTCATAATGGGTAAGAGCCCCTCCCACCTCACCAATTTCACATAGATGGAGTTCTGCTGGAATCAATAAGTCTACAGCCAGTAACAACCATCACAATCTAGATACAGAACACCACCCTAACCCCACATGTCCCTTTAGTTAATCCCTTCCCCTCCAGCCCCAGGCAAACGCTGATTACTTTTCTCTAATTTTTCCTTTGTAAGAATTCCACATAAGTGGAATCATACAGTAGTTTCTAATCTTTTTGCATTTGGCCTTTTCACTTGGCATCATGCATTTAAGATCCATTCATGTTCTTGCATTTAAGATCCATTCATGAGTTTATGTTCCTTTTTATTGCCGAGTTAGTGTTCATGTTGTGGATATACCATAACAGCACACATGAAAGGCAGTCGGCTTGTTTCCAGGTTTTGGAGGTTACAAGTAAAGCTGCTATAAATATTTGCATGCAAGTTTTGTGAGTGTGTGTGAAGAAAAGTTTTCATTTCACTTGGGTACTCAAGAGCAGAGCTGCCAGGTCACTTGAACTTCATAAGAGAATGTTAGTGTTTTCCGAAATGGCTGTACCATTCAGATGGCTGTTTTTAAAGTAGCTCATTATACTTGACATTCAGGAAAATATTCAAGTCTGTAAATATTTTTGTCAATTAACAGCTTTAGTAGAAATATCAATGTTAAATGGGAACAATGTCTAAGACTTGTGAAAAACCTAGGTGTTTATGACTGGGGCAAAGCTGTAGTGAACAAAGGCATAAGACTAAAAGCTACCCCTTTCTGCCTTTGATTGTGACTAAATGTGGAATTAAATTGCTTTGCTGCCTCCCCCACAATGGTGAGCTTTGAGTGAGGCTTGCATGTGGTTTCTTTACCCAGCCATGCCCTGTCTACTTGCTCTGCCAACCTGCCGCACTCTCCAATGCTTCTGTCTTGGTGCCAAACAAATGACTTCAGAAACAAAGAGGAGCTGAAATGCATCCATTTGTTTGGAATCCATGCATGTCTCGCTCAGACTGTGCCTTTCCCTAAAGATCTGTTTGCTGTCTTTTGAAGTGAGAATACCAGCAAGTCTGCACAGTGGGTTTTGCCTACCTGAACGAGATTTTTTTCTGACTCCTCTCTAATCTCTTCTTTCTCTGAACTTGACTCTAGACACAGATATGCCTATATGCTCAGGACCAAAAGAAAACCTGATACTAAGCTAAAGACCAGCTGGCTGGCACATAAAAGAAATCTAATACTTTATTTCCTTCTCCGAAGGGTCCTCATGTGAACTTGTGTTTGTGGAGACGCAGAAGTGTTTGTGGTGGGTGTGTTTCTGAGAGTGTTTAGCTGTCCTGGATCTAGAAGAAAATGGGAAAGGGATGGTGAAGTTTGAGAGAGAAAAGGCTGAGCATTGAACACATGCTTGGGGCCAATGTGAACTTAGGGAGAAAAGCGTTTGCGGGGTCACCAGATGGCAGCTCAACCTCAGAGGCTGCTCTAAGTCTCCAGGCAGCAGTTCCAGCTGGAGTTGGTTTTCCCTCCAACAAAAACCAAGTGTGGCAGTGCAGAGGGGGTTTGAAGATTAATTTAATAAAAGGAAAGCCCCCTGGAAAGACACAAGGGACTAGCTTAAGCTGCCCCAATTAATGGCACTTCTGCTATTCCCCAGTTTCTTAAGCTGAATCATAAAGTCTACCCCAGACATTTGAGATTACATTTGATGAGAATATGCTCAAATTTGTCTGCCAGTAGAAAGAGGTGTTAATAAGAATTTGTGGATTCTTAAGAATCAATTCCATACGTATCCATGAATAAATGAGCAGAGATATAAAAGACAAATCTATGCCTGTACATAGGCACACACCCCATGTGTATTACTGGTTCAACAAACGAGGTAGTTGTAGCGTTACTCTACGAAATTTTGAACAGATGTAAACAGAGAAAAAAAATCAATAACATGGATTGACCAAAGTGAATTAGTCACAAAGGAAAGCCAATCTACAGAGCTAAAATAGCTTCAATAGAAGGTGCTTGTTCTTCGTAAGGCCTAAAACCATAAAAACTCTAGAAGAAAATTTAAGCAATACCGTCCAGGACATAGACATGGGCAAAGACTTCATGACTAAAAACACCAAAAGCAATGGCAACAAAAGCAAAATTGACAAATGGGGATCTAATTAACTAAAGGAGCTTTCTGCATCAGCAAAAGAAACTACCATCGGGAGTGGAACAGGCAAACCTACAGAATGGGGAGAAAAAGGTTTTGGCAATCTATCCTTCTTGACAAAGGGCTAATATCCAGAATCTATAAGGAACTTAAACAAATTTACAAGAAAAAAACAACCCCATCAAAAGTGGGCAAAGGATATGAACAGACACTTCTCAAAAGAAGACATTTATGGCAGCCAACAAACATGAGAAAAAGTTCATCATCACTGGTCATTAGAGAAATGCAAATCAAAACCACAAAAGAGAATATCATCCATACACCAGTTAGAATGGTGATCATTAAAAAGTCAGGAAACAGATGCTGGAGAGGATGTGGAGAAATAGAAATGCTTTTACACTGTTGGTGGGAGTGTAAATTAGTTCAACCATTGTGGAAGACAGTGTGGTGATTCCTCAAGGATCTAGAACCAGAAATACCATTTGACCCAGCAATCCCATTACTTGGTATATACCCATAGGATTATAAATCATTCTGCTATAAAGACACATGCACACATATGTTTTTCACGGCACTGTTCACAATAGCAGAGACTTGGAACCAACCCAAATGCCCATCAATGACAGACTGGATAAAGAAAATGTGGCACATATACACCATGGAATACTATGCAGCCATAAAAAAGGATGAGTTCATGTCCTTTGCAGGGACATGGATGAAGCTGGAAACCATCATTCTCAGCAAACTAACACAGGAACAGAAAACCAAACACTTTATGTTCTCACTTATAAGTGGGAGTTGAACAATGAGAACACATGGACACAGGGAGAAGAATATCACACATCAGGGCCCGTGAGGACAGAGAGTGGCTAAGGGAGGGATAGCATTAGGAGAAATACCTAATGTAGATAACGAGTTGATGGGTGCAGCAAACCACCATGGCACGTGTATACCTATGTAACAAACCTGTACATTCTGTACATGTGTCCCAGGACTTATAATAATTTAAAAAAAAGATACTTCTTTTTATCAGAAAAAAATGTAAAGACATAAAAGTCACAGTACAAACAGATGCTTGACATATTACCGGCTTAAAGACAGATTTCAGCCCCAATGAAGTCTAAATCACTGAGTTTTGGGCCCTCAGAATACTAGAGGATTTCTTATCCAATTTCTCTTAAAACTCAAGAATCCCCTCAACAAAGCCTTGATAGGTGAGTTATCTTTTTTGACAACTGCTATAATTATGTACTTGATAAATGCACCTATTTGCCTCTAGATTTGCTAAAACTAGCTGGGAAAACAAAAGAAATACTGCAGGAACATGAAACAAGCAACAATTCCCAGTTCGTGTATGTGCAGACAGGATGCGGATCATGCACCTGATAAACATTTCCTAAGAACAGCTACTCTCAATCTCAGCTGCCCACTAGAATCACACGGAAATCTTTTAAAAAAAAACAAACAAAAAACCAGATTCCTACGTCCCAGCCCCAGAGATTCTCATTCAGAGGTCCTGGTATGTCACCTAAGCATTGGGCACTTAAGCTTTTCAATGTACAGCTAAGATTGGAAACTACTATCATTATTCTGGTTCCAACCAAGGACAATTTTAACCAAATTTTATTATGTAATGCATTTGTCCACATTCATGACAACAGTTCCACCTCAGACAACACACAATTCCAGAGGACCCTCGGCAGTTCCTACATGCTGTATGGTGGCAGCCACCTGCCTGGAGCCTGCCAACAGAACGGAATGTTACACTCTTACTGCGTTAGTGCCTCTGTCCCTGAGATCTGTCCTGGACTGTCCCTCAAGAGCAGCATTCAATTCCTTGCCCCATGATTTCTAATTACTTTATGGTACATGCTGACCTGATGAGACAGAGCACACCTGGAACATACTGAGCCACCACCTTTACCCCCAGAACAACTGCTGTTGCTGAGTGCATGAAAAGAAAGACGCCTCTGGGTCTGAAGAACAGCGTTAAGAATGAATCATCCTGAAGCTCCTCTTTTCCATACTTTGAGAAAAGCAAATCACATCTGATTCGAATAGGATGTATCTTCTATGAAAGCCAAAGAGGAAAAACTTTGGGTCTAAGAGGGTAAAGGCAGTTGTTACTCTATTATAGTATGAAAGGAAAATATTGGAATTTTTCATAGGAAAGGAAAATAAAGGAAATTACTAAGCTAAAGGGAAAATTTAAGCTGGGAACTGCTCAGGGCAAACCTGCCTCTTGCTCTATTTAAAGTCACCCCTCTGCTGAGATAAACACATATCTGATTGCCTCCTCTGGAGATGCTAATCAGAAATTCAAAATAATGCAACTATTTGCCCCTTATCTACCCATAACCTGGAAGCTCCCTTCCTGCTTCGAGTTGTCCCACCTTCACTTCGAGTTGTCCCGCCTTTTCCGGACTGAACCAATGCTCATATTGCATATGTTGATTGATGTCTCATGTCCCCCCAAAACGTAGAAAACCAAATTATGCTCTGACCACCTTGGGCACATGTCATTAGGACCTCCTGAGGCTGTATCATGGGCACGTGTCTTCAATCTTGGCAAAATACACTTTCTAAATTAACTGAGACCTGTCTCAGATATTCAGGGATCAGAATAGAAAGTCTTAGGGTTAGAAAATCTTGGGAATAATCTAGTTCAACATTCGTATCTCTGATATCAGGCAAGAGAGTCCCCAAAATGTAAAGCAACTTGTCCAAAGTAGGAGCTGGTGTCTGGACGAGGGTGGGGGATCCTGACCTAGTTCTTGCTTTTTTCCATGGGACTGTTTGCTCACTTCCAACATTTTATAATAAGTCAAAATTTACAAAAACAAAAGAAAAGGGGAAAAATTCCTGTGGAAGAAGAAGTCTAGCCCGTATGTTGATGCCACACATCTGTGGGTGACTAGAGAATGCTGAAGTGGTCATGACATGCTGGCCACACTGGGGGGCCTGGCTTGCAACTTTAATCCACCTCTGTGTGCTTTCCATTAGAAGCCATCTCTCCTGTGGATGAGGAGAGGGCACCAGAGCTCTGTGCTGCTTCCTTTGATTATTTCCTTTAACTTGAGCATCAGTTACCAACACATCTGAAACTGAAGTGACAGCTTTTCATACTGTTTGACACTGAGGGGAGGCTGAGTAGAATATACATTGACAGGAGATATATAAACTTATCAGACAGAGTTTTATTCGTGGAAAATGTTCAAGGCACTCCCACTCAAATGGCCTTGGTTCTCTTGAAAAGAAAATCCCCTTCGGAGATAGGCTGATCATGAGGTCAGGAGTTCAAGACCATCCTGGTCAACACGGTGAAATCCCGTCTCTACTAAAAATACAAAAATCAGCTGGATGTGGTGGTATGCACCTGTAATCCCAGCTACTCAGGAGGCTGAGGCAGGAGAATGGCTTGAACCTGGGAGGTCGGAATCTCAGTGAGCCAAGATCGCACCACTGCACTCCAGCCTGGCAACAGAGAGAGACACCCACCGCCCCCCACCCCAAAAATAACAGATATTGGATACTAGGAATAGGAGTTATGCCCAAGGGTAACTAACAGACCCCAGTTAGGAAATGCCCAGATTCACTGGGTAATAAAGCACATTCTCATCTTCCAATGCTTAGAAATAGCTCACAGTTCCTAACATTTTCAGTAACTAAGGAAAAGAGGAATAAAAGGGGGTTTTCTGGTTTCTCCAAATACACCAACCACACCATTCTCTACTTCTGTATTGCTTACGTTGGGGCCAGATACTTCCTCGCTGGGGAGTTGGAAAGGCTGTTCTAAGCATTGTAGGATGGTTATCAGAATTCCTGGTATCCACCTACTAAATGTTAGTAGCATTTATTATAGTTGTGACAACCAAAAATGTCTCAGATATTGCCCAAAGCCCCCACCTCCCTACTGAGAACGACTGCACCCAAATGTCTTATCCAACCACAGCAGCAGTTCTATTTAGTGTTTTGGGTTCTCTGCCTTGTCTTGTTGCTGACAATCCTAACCCTCCTTAGGCATCAGGGGCTAACTATGAAGATTAAAGGGGAGAACTGGAGGTTACCACCTGACCCTAAGACACCCTCCAGGTACAGGGCTCCTGTTCTTCTCACAAAACCTCTGGATCCACTTGACTGGCCTGCCCCTGTGCCTCATAGTAGGGTGCTCCTCTTCCTTCTGAAAAGCGCTTTTCCTTTGTCTTCACCAGGCGAAATCCTACCCCTTGTTTAAGGTTTGGGTCAAATCAACTCCTCCTATGAGGTCTTCTCCACCACCTCTCCCCCTCAGTTAACTTTCTTATACTCTCTCCCGAACTCACATACTTGTGATGAACAAAAGAGAGAACTGCATGGTGACCTGAGACCATGCCACTTCCACTGCTTTCTTCTAGGGTCTTAGACTTCAGAGGTGATGTTGTACAAGCCTGAGGCTTTACTCAGCTGAGCAGGTACCAGTCTAATCATAATCACCAGACCACACCATGAAAGCCAAGTACTTGATGAGAAAAAGCTGGAATTTAAATGTTTTGTGCAAACAGACTAAGATTTTATTTGGAGACTTTTGCCAGAGACTGAGGCAAGAGACTCTTGGCTTAAGAGCTCAGGCTCTTCAACTCCGCATCACACATGCCCTGGAGTAGTGATGGGGGAAGGGAGCCCTTGCTGAGCCTGGCAGCAGCAAGACCAGCCCCAATAGCTCAGGGTGGCTGGCAGCCACCACCCCTCCCCACCCTGTCCACACCCAACCTCTTTCAGTTACTTTCTACCCTGCTCCCAAAAGAATGCAAACTCTTTGTTAACTAGGTAAAAACTAATACTCAATTTGCTAATTGAAAAGAGATCATGTAATTTTACAAAGGAAAAAGTCAAACTTTCAGAGACATGGTAACTTTTCGTTCCTTAAGGCAGGTTGTCTGTCATCCAGGCTGAAGTGCAGTGGCACAATCATAGCTCACTGCAGCCTCCAACTCCTGGGCTTGAGCAATCCTTCCACCTCTGCCTGCTAAGTAGCTGTGACTGCCTACAGGCATGCACCACCATGCCCATCTAAACTGATTTTTTTTTTTTTTTTTGGTAGAGATGGGATCTATGTTGCCCAGGCTAGTCTTGAACCACTGGGCTTAAGTGATCCTCTCACCTTGGCCTCCCAAAGTGCTGAGATTATAGGCATGAGCTACTGTGCTGGGCTGGTAACCATTTTTTAAGGCTAATTTCTAACTCCATATTGGATTCATCACCTGAACTCAGCAAAGGAATGGGTTCTCCCAGTTTAGCACTTTTACTAAATTGAAACTTACACTTTCAGCTTTAATTGTAAGCCCACATAAAAAAACAAAACAAAACAAAAACAGAACACACAGCCTAAACGCTACTGAAGATACAAAATTAGAGATTCTCAGGGATGAAAAGGAACTTCAAGGCACTTCCCCAGCTGTCCGAAAATTTCAATGCCCACTATTTCTGACATTTCTTCCATTGATCTGACCATGACTTCTCCTGGGGGTAGGAGGAGGTAGAGGGCAAAACTGTGCCCAAGTAAGAAGCACAGCAAGATGAGAATGTGCTGCCCTTTGGTTTTAGTTTTTCATTATCAAATGGTCAATGCCCTTTTTCTAAAGGGTGATATAAACCAATTTTCCTTGAGATTTATTATTAGGAGGAAAAAAGCTTCTCCCCTATAAACAGCAGCCTAAGGCCCTACCGTGTCACTGCTCTGTGTGTGTGTGTGTGTGTGTTTGTGTGTGCGTGCACACGCACACGCAATCACTGAGTTGAAGGAGAGATCTTTCCACACAGAAAAGGGCAATTTTTTGGTCTTAAGGGCCGCCTTTTTCTTAGGACCCCTTAAGCAAACTGATATGGTTTGGATCTGTAACCCTACACAAATCTCACGTTGAAAATCCTCGATCCTGGAGGTGGGGCCTGGTGGGAAGTGATTGGATCGTTGGGGAGGTTTCCAATGGTTTAGCACCATCCCCCTAGGTCTTGTTATTGAGTTCTTGCAAGGTCTGGTTGTCTAAAGTGTGTAGCACCTCCCCTTTCTCTCTTTTGCTTGTGCTTCGCCATATAAGATACCTGTTCCCCCTTCACCTTCCAACACAAGTGAAAGTTTCCCGAGGCCTCCCCAGTAGCAGATGCTGCTATGCTCTCTGGATAGCCTGCAGAACTGCAAGCCAATTAAACCTCTTTTCTTTATAAATTACCCAGTCTCAGCTATTTCTTAATAGCAATGCAAGAATGGACACAAATTCAAAGCCTTTGTATGTGTCCTGAGAGAATCCACTCAGAAGGCAAGTTTGATTCTATGACTCTCCTGCTTGAGATCGGCAAGTTAATGGTTTCCTATCACTGCAAGGCAAAGGATCAGAATGCAACACACGTTCTGCTCTTCACCTGGCTTGCAAGATGCACCATGGCTCATGACCTCCCGGCTGTCCAAGCTGGAGCCATACTGGCCTGCTTTAGCTTCTGTAGGAGCCCGCCATGTTCCTTCCAGCCAAAAAGGCTTCAACATTTCCCCTCCTGATGGAATAGCCCTGGCTCACCTTTCAGATCTCATAAGTGACATCTGCTCCAGGAAACCCCTTCTGATGCCCACTCTATTCCCAAGGTACCCAGGTCTCTCTGTTATAAGCCCTCTTATCCCCCATGTAATCACCTTCATGGCACTTCAATGCTATCTGAAATTACAAAGGCCATTTTACATTTATTTGGTGATCATCTTATCTACCTCTCCACCAAGACTGCAAGCTCCTAAAACTAAGAATCCTGTTGGGCTATCACTGAATTCCCAAAATCAAGATAAAGGTTTCACATGTCCCAGAAGCTCAGAAAGTAACTGGCAGATGAGTGAATACTCAATCAAATCCATTGGGATTTGCTGAGAACCACTTTCGGGTACCTCAAATTCTAGCTTCTCCAGTCAGAGGAGGAAAAGGGGCAAAACATCTTATTTTGTTAAGTATTAGCAAAACAACTTTTTAGCTATCATAAACCCAAGTGGCAGGAAAATTACCAAGAGATGCTGAAGATGCCTGGCACCCTGATCCACTCCTCACTCAGTACTGCATTCTTCGTTGTGTGCGTCATAGCAATACCTTTTCATCAAGCTTGTACAAACAGCTTAATCCACACACATAGGCACTAATATCATTTAAAAATTGTCACTTAGTCAAAGTGGCATGTCTTATTTAAATAAGTTTAAGTTGCCTACATGTATTTCAACTACTAATTCTAAACCTGCTGCCATGATTTTAAGGGTCTAGTGATAACATTTTAGATCAAAGGAGTAAACTTTAGGTTCGGAAAAATTTGCTACAAAGTTCAGATCAAAATGGAGGAAAATCTGTCCTTTTAGTAATAATATTGGCCTTTTAGTAATTTCACTTAAAATTTGATACATGTAAAATACAGGTGACATATGTACATGTAAAATAGTACACGAAAACTAGTATCATGGAGATGAGAAATGCTCAGCCTAACTTTATAGTAATGTTCCACTTTAGTCATAAGAAATTTCTCGCCGGGAGCGGTGGCTCAAGCCTGTAATCCCAGCACTTTGGGAGGCCGAGACGGGCGGATCACGAGGTCAGGAGATCGAGACCATCCTGGCTAACACGGTGAAACCCCGTCTCTACTAAAATACAAAACTAGCAGGGCGAGGTGGCGGGCACCTGTAGTCCCAGCTACTCGGGAGGCTGAGGCAGGAGAATGGCGTAAACCCGGGAGGCGGAGCTTGCAGTGAGCTAAGATCTGGCCACTGCACTCCAGTCCGGGCGACAGAGCGAGACTCCACCTCAAAAAAAAAAAAAAAAAAAAAGAAATTTCTCATGAGTTCAGTCCAATAAAGGACTCAAAGTTTTTAAAACAAAAGTCACATGATACTCCCTGGGAAGAAGAGGGAATGAGCCACTGGATTACCCTCTTCCTTCCATTTCAACCACAGGGAGGCTAGTAGCATGTAAATAGTGTGTATATGTGGGTGGGAAGAATAAACTCTACACAAACACACTTGAGAAGAAGATAATCTCCACGTCTGGAAATAGAAAAACATAATGGTGAGTGGCTGAAATCCTCTGGTCCATGGGGAGTGGCCCCCACTGTTTAGTTTCAACAAGCATGCTTTGGGACACAACCAGAACCAAGCTCCCTGGAAGAAGTAATGAGCTAGGACTAGATCGACATTAAGCCTAAAATATCCCTTCATCAAACCCTAGACATGATCAGAAATGTAATACTCTCCTATGGCCAAGGAGGAAAGAACATCTGCGATGGGAAAGAAAAGTTGGCTAGCACTGCAAGGGAGTGCAGCATCCAGAATGGCCCTCCTCTGCATGACAAAGCCCACATTTTCAACAAGAGTTTCAGACCCATTCAACACTGTGCACCCCTCATAGACAGGCTAGGGCCACCATGAAAACACATAAGATGATTTCACATAAAAATTATAAAAGCTTACTAGGAAATCCAGTAGGAAACACCTGAAAGGCACAACAGATGAGAATTCATGTGAGGCAACCTGATAAAGCACTCTGCAAATTACCTCAAAAATATTCTTTATTCTTTGAGAAGGAATAGCAAACTTTCCATGAGTCTGGAGATCAGAAAAACAGAAGGCGGATATGAAACAGAATGAAATGGAAACCATGAACATGGAAATAAAATTTTTAAGTTAAAAAAGAATAGATATTTGTTTTGTTAGAAAGAAAAACTGGTGAATATGAAAGAAGAATTGAAGATGACTTCACTGGCAAGTTCTACCAGTGTGCACAGAATAACTTCACAGAAACTCTTTTGGAGAATTAAGATGTACTTCCCAAATTGCTTTATAAACCTTAAAGCCCAGTAACTATGAGAAAGGAAGCTAATCTCAGTCATGAATATCAACCTGAAAATCCTAAACAAAATATTAACACTCCAAATCTAGCAACAAGGAATATATTGTGGTCAACTTGAGTTTATTTCAGGAATGGAAGTTTTTTTTGTTTTTTGTTTTTTTTTTTTTTGAGACGGAGTCTCGCTCTATCGCCCAGGCTGGAGTGCAGTGGCCGGATCTCAGCTCACTGCAAGCTCTGCCTCCCGGGTTTACGCCATTCTCCTGCCTCAACCTCCCGAGTAGCTGGGACTACAGGCGCCCGCCACCTCCCCGGCTAGTTTTTTGTATTTTTTAGTAGAGACGGGGTTTCACGGTGTTAGCCAGGATGGTCTCGATCTCCTGACCTCGTGATCCACCCGTCTCGGCCTCCCAAAGTGCTGGGATTATAGGCTTGAGCCACCGCGCCCGGCTCAGGAATGGAAGCTTAACACTGAAAACAATAAATAGGATTTGTCCCCTTAACAGACTGCAGAAGAAAAATCATAATCATCTCAACAGGTACCAAAAAGTATTTGCTAGCATTCAACAGTCATGTATGAAAAAATGTTTTAGCAAACCAGTAATAGAACAGATTTATTTTAATCTCATTATATTAGTCAGGACAGAACATGTTATAGGAACAGACTCCATTTTCAAGAGCTTAACATATAAAGTATATTTCTTTCTCATACACAGTCTGCTTATGGTCTATAGGCTTTTTGGAGTAGCTATCTTCCAAGAAGCAACTCAGATCTAGGATGGATTTGTCTTATCTCCTATCGCCACTCCTATTCAGCATTTTTCTGAAAGTCTCAGCTACTGAGTTAGGCAAGAAAAGAAATGTGAAAGAAAATAAAATTTATCTTAATCACAGAAAAGGTTATAAAACACAATCCAAAAGAATCTTGAAGTTAATTACCAACATAAGGAAGTTTAGCAAGTTTGCTAAAATTTATACTTGAAATCAATTGTACTTTTGTAAAGAGGGAACAAATGAATTTTGAAGATACCATTTTGATAGCAAGGAGCCAGCAATAAGTTGGAGAAAAGAACTCCACAAAGAAAATATAAAGCTTTGCAGTATGTTAGAGAAGGCTAAGAAGAAAGCGGATCCTGATAATGAGTTGGAAGACTTGTATTATACAGATGTTGGTTCTTAAATTCATCTATAGATTGAATAAACTCCTAATAGATTGTTTTAGCAGAATTTGACGTTAAAATTTACATAGCTCAAAGGGCCAAGAATAGCCAAGATTAACTTTTGGTTTTTGAGGTATATCCTATATGTAAGTAAATTCTATGATTACATTAATCTGAATGTACAGACTGATTATTTTTGATATGTGTGGAGACCACATAACCACCACTTGGATTAAGAGGTAAATATTGGCTGGGTGCGGTAGCTCATGCCTATAATCCTAGTACTTGGGGAGGCCGAAATGGGAGGATTGCTTGAGTCCAGGAGTTTGAGACCAGCCTGTGCAACTTAGTGAGACCCCATCTCATTATAAAGAAAAAAACAAAGAGGTAAATATTTCCAGCGCTCTGTATGGTTTCCTCGTGCCTTTTCCAGATTATAACCTCCTAATACTGAACTTTTACCACTAGTGATTAGCTTTGCTTGATTTTGATCCTCATATAATTGGAACCATGCAGCATGTTTTCTTTTTGACTAGTTTAACTCTTGTAGGCAATTTTTCTGCCAGACAGCAAGTAGTATTTCTCTTCTTGGTTCTACAGGGCCGCTCTTGCTGGGCTAATGTAGCCCCTGGTAGCTCTAACAGTGAGAGCTAGCAAAGGTCGTGTACAGCTCTTCTGGCATGCATCTGGTTCCTGCAGTGAAGTGCTTCTCAGAACCAAGCTCCAGCAGTGCCAAGTGACCAGCAATGCCCAGCATTTTTCAACTTCCCCCAGCATCCTCTCAAGCAGCTGCTCAGTGGAAGACCACCTGTGAGGCACCTCAAAGGCTCCCCCGATGCCCCCTCGGGAGGCTTTGCAGCAGGCTACTGCAGGTGAGGAACCATCCCATGCACAACTTCCCCAGTAACCCCTTGGGTGGCTTCACAGTGATGTTTAAGGTGTGATAGTTCCTGAGGGATGGCTTTCCACAGCATCCCAGAGGGAGGATGCCCTGCGAGTTCCAGTAGCGCAGCATCTTAGCAATGTAACCACGCATTAAAGCACAGCCATGCCCTTCAAGGAAGGTCTGGAACTCAACCCTTGGGGATCCCTGGGGACAGGGAAGGGGAGAGTGAATCTCTTTCCTGGTCTCTGTCTCAGCCTTAGGGGTAGTATATCTACTTCCTAGATTGCCAATTCACAAATTTACATTATAGTTATCTAGGAGAGGATAGTTGATCAATATGGGCCACATTAGTGATAGAAAGCTTAAACTAACCAATTTTACATAATAAATAGAGAAAGTTACCTCTTAGAAAAGCATCAGGCCCATATGGTTTTACTGAGTATTCTACAACACAGTCAAAGACCAGCTAAGTCCAGTATTGCTGATAGCACCACAAGAGACTATTTAAACCAATATCACATAATAATATCAATGTAAAACTCCAAAAGACAATAACAGAATCCAATCTCATTAAAAATGTTACACACCATGGGCTGAGTGCGGTGGCTCATGCCTGTAATCCCAGCACTTTGGGAGGCCGAGGTGGTCGGATCACGAGGTCAGGAAATCAAGACCATCCTGGCTAACACGGTGAAATCCTGTCTCTACTAGAAATACAAAAAATTAGCCAGGCGTGGTGGCAGGCGCCTGTAGTCCCAGCTACTTGGGAGGCTGAGGCAGGAGAAAGGCGTGAACCCGGGAGGCGGAGCTTGCAGTGAGCCGAGATCACGCCACTGCACTCCAGCCTGGGCGACAGAGCGAGACTCTGTCTCAAAAAAACAAAAACAAAAACAAAAAACAAAACAAAAGTTACACACCATGACTGGCTAGGATGTACTTCAGGAGTGTATGTTTGTTCAACAGTAGGAAATGTATCAATATAACATAGCATATTATTAGGAAGAAGAACCATAAGATTATTTCCACAGTGCAAAAAAAAAAAGCTTCTGACAATTCAACACCCGTTCTTGATTAAAAGACACACACCAAGAAAATAGAGATTGATGGATATAGAATTAGTTCTAAAGTCAGCATCTTTACTTACCTTTCTTAATGTGAAACGGGAATTTCCACTATAGTCAGAAGCAAAATACAGATGCTAACTCCACTACTACTAAACATTATTACTTCTTTTTTTTTTTTTTTTTTTTTTTTTGATAGGGAGTCTCGCTCTGTCGCCCGGCTGGACTGCAGTGGCCGGATCTCAGCTCACTGCAAGCTCCGCCTCCCGGGTTTACGCCATTCTCCTGCCTCAGCCTCCCGAGTAGCTGGGACTACAGGCGCCGCCACCTCGCCCGGCTAGTTTTTGTATTTTTAGTAGAGACGGGGTTTCACCGTGTTAGCCAGGATGGTCTCGATCTCCTGACCTCGTGATCCGCCCGTCTCGGCCTCCCAAAGTGCTGGGATTACAGGCTTGAGCCACCGCGCCCGGCCACATTATTACTTCTTAACATTAACATTCTATTTGGCCAAATCAATTAGAGGCATAAGAATTAGAAAAGTAGTAAAACTATATGTGCAAATGAGATAGTGTATCTAGAAAAACTAAGAGAAACAATGAAGATCTCCACAGCAAAAAATTTAGTAAAGAAGCATATAAAATATAAAGATAAAATACTTAGACAAAAGCTTAAGAAATTTGAAAGACATAAATGAAGAATGCTTTAAAACACTCTTGAAAGGCAAAAGGTAAACCATAAAAGACATTCCTTGTTCTTGGCTAAGATGACTCAATAAAGATCAGTTCTCCTTAATTTATACATTTCAATAAAATTACAAACTCCAATAATATCAAATTTTTGTTTTTTTATGGAGCTAGGCATGATGATACCAAACTCCATATGGAAAAGTGAACATGCAAGAATAGTTAATAAAACACTAAAAAGAAAAGCCACAGGAGGAATATCCCAGACAGATATTAAAACATACAACCGCATCTTAAGTTAAAACGGGGTTGTATTGCACATGAGTAAGAGGACAGAGGCCAATGGATTAGAGCAGAAAATTCAGAATTAGAACAGACTACTTTGGAAATTTTGTACATGAAACATGGTAACTCAAATCGCTGGGGCAAAATGGGTTTTAATAAGTTGTATTAGGACAACTAAATAGTCCATTAGTAAAAAGATAAAATTAGATATAGACTTCACTCCATACATAAGAATAACCTTCAAAAGATCTGAGGTATAAGTGTGAAAATTTAAACTACAAAAGTGCTAGAAGGAAACGGGGATTCCTCTATAACCTGGGCATAAAAAGCTGCTTTCTAAGTATGATCAAGTTCCAGATGCAACTGTTAAAAAGAATAAACTTGGCTACATAAAATAAATTATTTTGCATAGTGAAAATACCATAAGCAAAGTCAAAGAACAAATGAAAAACTGGGAGAAAATATTTGCATAATATATTACAAATTAAAGGTTGATATCCCTAATATGTATTAATAATTACATATATCATATACACATTGTATAAACTCAATTGGAGGGACTCCAAAAGCCCAATAGAAAAATGGACAAAATTCATGAACAGATAGTTCATAAGATAAAAATGATCCTAAGTGTGTTAAGAGATTTCCAAGTTTACCCATAAGAAGACTGTCAAAAATTAAAGAGCTTGAAGACACTCCGTTGCTGAGGCTGTGGAGAAACAGGCACACTTACACATTGCTGGTGGGCATGCAAACTGGTTCAATCCTTACAGAAAGGAAACAGGCAATACCTAAAACAGAAACTACAAATCCATTTACCTCTTGACCCCAGCAATCTCACTTTTAGGAATTCATGCTTCAGACAGAATAAAAATGCGTGTGTACAAGGCTATTAATTTCAGGATTATATATCATTACAAAATATTGGAAAGAATAAATATCTACATGGGTTAAGCCTCCCTAAACCAAAATGCCAAATGCTCCAGAATCTAAAACTTTGAGCATTGACATGATGCCACAAATAGAAAATGCCACGCTTGACCTCATGTCACAGGTCCCAGTCAAAATGCAGTCAAAACTTTGTTTCATGCACAAAATTACTAAAAACATTATATGAAGCTGGGCATCATAACGTGAACCTGTAGTTCCAGCTACTCAAGAGGCTTAGGCAGGAGAACCACTTGAGCCTATGAGTTCAAGGCTGCAGTGAGCTATTATCCTGCCTGTGAACAGCCACTGCACTCCAACCTGGGCAACACAGCAAGTCCGCATCTTGAAAAAACAAAATAAATAGTTACTTTCAGGCTATGTGTATAAGGTATACATCAAACAAATGAATTTTGTGTTTAGACTTGGGTCCTAGCCCCAAGAAATCTCATTATATATATACAAGCATTCCAAAGTCTGGAAAAAATCTGAAATCTAAAACTTCTCTGGTTCCAAGCATTTTGAAAAAGGGAAGCTCAAAACCTGTGTTTAAGGGACAGATTGAATGAACTATGGCATATCAACATAACACAATACTCTGCAGCTGCAAAAAAAAAGATCCTTATAAATGGATATAAAATGACATCTATAATATATTGATAAGCAAAGAAAGTAAAGTGCAAAAGAACACACTGTATGCCAACTCTACTATAATAAAAAAGGGGATATAACTATAGATAGATACATACGCGTCTACTTATTTTTACAAAAATGAACATGGGAAGGATAAACCAACAAGATTGGTGGATGGGTGAAAACACATTAGAGTAAGGAAATGACACTTCTCCATATAGTTCTGTTTAGTTTTGCCTTCTGGAACCATGTTAATGTTTCATGCGCTAAAAAATCACCTCTATAAGGGTGAGTGCACGGTCAGCAAAATTCAAACTGTAGGAAACAACACAACCCAAAAGGCCTGGGATCTGTAACAGACAGATTGCCAGGGGGGTTTGGAAAAAAAAAAAAGGAAGGAAACCTATAGATTAAGAAAGATTTAAAAAGCATTTTGAATTAAAAATGGGCAAACTTTAGAGTTCAGTGATGCATACACAGGCAATAAAACTATGAAATGCAAGGAAGTGTGAGGACAGTGGTTAATTTGGGAGATATGGAAGGGTTTGTGCTTTAGGACAGGGAGGGACATCTAAGGTTGCTGAAATGTTACATTTCTTGTCCTGGGTGGTGGCCACAAAAGCATGTGACTTATATATACTAAGTGGCACAATCATTTTGCATGGTATTCCAGATCTGTGTTTTTAATAAATAGCTTTTTGAAAAAAGACTAAACGCCTGGCCATTCCTCAGCTGTCCATGTGACGTCCATCTGCAGGCATCCTTAAATCTTCAGTTCACATTTTTCTTGCCACCCAGGACAATTCTATAATACACTCCTTCCATTAGATGATGTGTGATCAGACAGTGCATTCTAGTTTTTAGATTAGCTTAAGAAAAACATGAATAAGGGATTATAAGTATTGCCAACAATAACTTTGGTAATGCATTCCAGTACCAACTGTAAATTCCAAATTCTGTCTTCTCTATCAGCTGTTTTAGATTATTTCCATTGCCATCCTCCTTCAGTAGCACAGACAATGAAAATATAATCCCATTTTCTTGAGATAAATCTGTGAGAAGGTAAGAGGCCTAGCATTCTTACATAAGAGCTGAAATTTTGTGAACTCCCTGGACACACTTACAATCCTGGCTGCAGGCAGTTTTGGCTTGAGTATTCAAGATTCTTTATCTGTGCTGACATTCACACACTTACAACATTGTGGGAGAAAAAAGCAAAATCAAGGGTGTTCACATCATCCAACTTATTTCAGTTAGTTGTATAAATTGTAACTGATTAAGTCTGGGACATGGGTTGACAACCCATTGGTCACTGGAAGTAGCAGCCTCTGGACTAAAAATCAAGCAGCTGTCAGCCTTGGTGGGAATGGCACGGGGTCCATATCCCCAAGAGGGGTGACCTCCCATTCCATCAGCAATGCCATACTCTTTCTCACCTTGTGCATTCAAGAACCATGTCCCCCTAAACCCAGGCAGAACTGTACAGTTTCCCTCTATCATCAAGTTCCCCAGGTGTCTAGATGAAGGTACAAGTGTTTGCTTCACCAGCAAGTCAAGGCAGCCTCATGGAAAATACCAAATTCTCTCTCCTTCCATGGTTCTTGCCATCTTGGGGCCCCCAAAACCAAGCCAAGCTTGATTACCTTGAGTGCTAAATGTTAAAAAGCATGTAGAGATCTAATTACAATATTTAAAAGAACACAGCCAGGGCTAGAATAGTCAAATTCAGAGAGACAGAAAATAGAATGGGGATTGCCAGGGTCTGCAGAGAGAAAAGAATGGGAAGTTGTTGTTTAATGGGTACAGAATTTCCGTTGGCGAAACTCAAAGTGTATTGGAGATGGATGATGATTGATGGTTGCATGCGTACTTAATGCCAGTGAACTGCTCACTTAATGGTGAACACAGTAAGCTTCTGTTATGTATGTTTTTCCACAAAGTCAAGGCATCAAAAATACCCTTGGGCAAAACAAAATTGCTTCATAAATCATCTTTTAGTTCTGCTTAGAGAGTAAACTTTCTTAAAAGGGGAAAAGACCTTCTACTGGCTAGCCTAGTGGTAGATACTCATTTCCTCGGTGCTACTCACTTTGTCAACAGCGCATCTTTAACCCGAGTCTGCACCCTATGAGTAGGGATGAAAGGCAAAGTCTTTCTATGTGCAGTCCCAGAGACAGTCCCCAAGGAAGTCATTAAGAACAGCAGTTCTCGGCCGGGCATGGTGGTTCACGCCTATAATCCCAGCACTTCGGGAGGCAAGGCTGGTGGATCACAAGGTCAAGAGATCGAGACCAGCCTGACCAACATGGTGAAACCCCGTCTCTATTAAAAATACAAAAATAAACTGGGCGTAGTGGCGCGTACTTGTAGTCCCAGCTACTCGGGAGGCTCAGGCAAAAGAATCGCTTGAACCTGGGAGGTGGAGGTTGCAGTGAGCTGAGAATTTGCCACTGCACTCCATCCAGCCTGGTGACAGTGAGACTCCATCACAAAAAAAAAAAAAAAAAAAAAAAAAAAAAGCAGTTCTCTAAGGTGGGTTACCAAAAGCTTGAAGTTGAAACCTCAGACTCCCTTGCACGGGCCTCGCCAGTATCTACTATTTTTTTTTTTTCTTAACAAGGACCTATCCTTTCCCCCAGACAATTCTGTAAAACATTTGGGCTCACCTCTCTGGGTCCCACTGTCGGACAGACCAGATTTTGATCCCATCCCTGGCCCTCGATAACAGGTAAGTTACTAACTTTCTTACTTTGCCTCAGTTTCCTCATCTGAGAAATGGAAATAATGGTAATACCAACCTTGTGTCCCTATCAAGATTAACTATAATAAATCCAGGAAAACAGCTTGGTACTGAGACTGCTCATTGTAAATTCAATAAATGTTCCCCTTTTATCATCACCATTACCTGAGTCCCTCTAAAAGCCAGATCAAGTTCCTTCAACTGAAAGTACCTTTCCCACTTTCTTGGCCATGTTGCCTTAAATTCCTACAATGAATATTATCAGCTCTCAAATTTTATAAATATAATCAATCAATTATAAAGTTAATCAAATAATAACTTTAAAAGATGAACATGTATGAATATAGTGTTAAATATCTGAAAACATTAAACTTTTTTCCATGCCTCAGTGTAACTGAATATATCAGTTCTTTGGCAGGCCGAGCAAATGCACTGTAAAGATTTTCAGGATGATTACATTTTAATACCAGGATGAAGGAGTTAAGGCTTTATCAAGCAGGTCCCACAGTCGTGGCCCTCTCCATCAGATACCCCAAGGACTTGGCTACCTCCAGGAAGTGACTAAAAAGCAAAGTATGGGTGAATGATGATGTGCAGACTTCTTGGAAATGTGCATTTTTTAAAAATCTACATTTTTATAATGGTTGAACCTGATGTAAATGACGAGTTGATGGGTGCTGATGAGTTGATGGGTGCTGACGAGCTGATGGGTGCAGCACACCAACATGGCACAAGTATACATATGTAACAAACCTGCACGTTATGCACATGTACCCTAGAACTTAAAGTATAATTAAAAAAATCTACATTTTAAAATAAAAAACATATCTACAAGGTGCTTTACATGGTAGTATCTATTCTCTAGGATTTTTAATTCTATAAACAAATCCCTACATGAACAATTTTGTTTAAAACAAATGGCTAAAGAACACAGGAAATAAACAAGAGGTCTGAACAGAGTGGCTGTTTGCCCTGTAAACTTTCTTCCCATCCCTATAAAGGAAGCTGTCTCTTTTTCAACAATGTAGCTCAAACCATTTCAGTGTTTGGCAGCGAAGAGGACATAGGGGAGAGAAAGCTGCTTGGACGTAAAATACAGATGTCAGGGTCCACTAACCCTGACCCTAGGCCAGCTGAGAACAGCACACAATGGCAGAAGTCTACTTTTTACAAATAATGTTGTCCAATAATAGTTAGTCTTTCTTGTTCAACACTAAAGGTGTCATGGGACTGTAAACTGACCATTTTGGAAGTATTTCTGTTTCATTACCTGGATCATTTAGTAGTATTCAAGATGAAAGAATATGGTATTTCAGAAGCACGCTAGGTCTAAACTGATAAGGCATTGGTCCTGGCTATGATATACAGCAGGGGGAAAAAGCTGTTAAGCAGCAAATACCTTCAGTCTTACTACAGAAGGCAAATTCCTGTGTCCAGTGTCCTCCCCATGCCTCAGCCCAGGTTCTCACAATTGATAGCTGAGAAGACAGCTCATTTCCATGTCTCTCGTTTTACACGACTGAGACAGCAAGAGTCCTGAGAAACCTTCTGTCCCTTTCCGTCGCGTAGCAAAGGCTTGAGTGTGACCCGACCATCAATGAAGTGTTGAGAGGGCCACGGGTGTGACTTCTGAGGGGGCCAACCAGCATCACATGGGCAAAACCTTTGTTTCACAGCCAAAGGACACACACCCAGTTACGACCTCACAGACATAAGCCACTAGTCACAAAGACAGTACCAGGAGAACGTGTGGATGGCTAAATGCCAACAGACCAACACAGCAAGGAAATGGAGAAAGAAACAGAAGTTCTGAAGATACGGCAAGTAAAGCATCAAAGAAGAAAGGCAGTACACTTTATTCAATAATCAAAGGCTTCCACATGCATTTAATCTTGAGCTGGCCAGGGCACTAGGAATAGAGCAGCAGACCAGCTAGTGGTTATGAACCTGGCTCTGGGATCAGGCTAGGGGTTTAAATCTCAGCTCTGCCACTTCCTAGTTGCATAAAGAGACAAGTTACATAATCCTTCAGTGCCTCCATTTCCTCATCTGAAAAATAATAAAAGTACCTGTCTCATGAGGTTGTGAGGATTAAACAAGGTCAATTCATATAAAGCACTTTGAATGCCTGGGCATGCAATACGTGCTTCACTGATAATAGCTATTAGTCAACACAATGTGGTGTCAGAAAAGGAAGAAAACAGCTAAGAATAAGGCATGAGCAAGGAAGCATTTACAGAATTTACTCAGTGTAACACATACATACAGCATGCTATTTAATCTTTACAGCCAATCGATGAGAAATTCCCATTTCCTTTCTTCTTGCTTCCTCCTATCCTCTCTGTTTGACCCAAGGCTCATTGGGTTGAGAGTGAGAGGAGAAAAATAACTACAAAAAAAGTAGTAGTAGAAGAAAGGTGGGTTGGTTAATGAAGAAGAAAGGAGGAAAAGTAACAGTAAAGTGTCTACCTAGAAGTGGGTCTGGTATCAGCCATGGCTGGATTTCGGGACTCTACCAGCAACACCAGGACTTCATGTTTCTCTATCTTTGGTCTCTGCCCACCTCTGTGTTGGCTTCATTCTCAGGAATGGTTTGCATGAATTGCATCAGTAATAAGACCATGAAGTCCTATCCAGAAATTTAGTCTTGAAAACACTGAACACAGTTACCCAAGGTCAGGATAACTGAGAGGTTCCAAAATAGTTGAAGATACTTCCTAGCCCTGTTAAAGAAAAGGGTAGACCATTTATTTCTAATCTCTCTCAAAGAACAGAGCTTGGAGACTCACAGCCTGAATTTCAAGGGAACGGAGAGGGAGAGAAGAAAGAAAGGAAACTAGAGTCAGAAAAGAGAAAATCTGGGGAAAATGGAGGTTAGGAACATTGGTGGACATGGGTTGAGCTGCTTAACTAGTTTCATGCCCTCATCTTCCAGTGAGAGCACTGGTTAGGGATCAGCAGAGACAACAGAGAGCACACCAGCTAGCATTAGCACAAAGTGATTTTTTAGCGGGTACCAATGGATTTATAAAACCAGTGATTTACCAAGCTTGAAGTAGTGGGGACTAGGTTAAGCTGCCAAAATGTCCCCTTCATTCCAAAAGCACACTGCCTCTGTTGTGATACAGAAAGTCACCCCCTCACAACTGTGGGAAGCTACCATATGAAGTTGCCGGAAGCAGAATCGCACTGCCACAAACACGGTCTGCATCAGCCACATGTACTGCTCCTTTACTTCCTGACTCAGTTCTGAATTTAGGTTTCACCTGAGTGCAGATGACCAACAGGACCTAAAGTACACCCAGAATGCCAGGTTTGAGGAATCTGGGAATGCCATTTCTAGCTCTCCATCCTCTAAAATGTGGAGGCACAGCAGGTGGACACTGGAAATGCTGCTGAGCTAACCAACCCATGGTACTACTTCTGTGGCCATTTTCTTTGGAGAATCACTCCTTCCACCATTTATCCATGTAGCTGAGGTAGGTGTGGCCCTAACTCCTGTAGCCAAGGGTAGCACATAATCCAAACCTGGCCAGTCAGAGCTCTACATTCCCCTGACCTGAGTGAGCAGTTCTCAGATGGACATATGACCCAAGCTGGAGATCAGGCTCAATTCCATGATCTTTTTGAAAGCACTCTCTACTAAATCTGAGGCTTCAAGGGTGAGAACCTGGCATTTCTGGAGGCTGTTGAATCTCCAGAGCCAAGCAACTGATGCAATTCATGCAAACCATTCCTGAGAATGATGCCAACACAGAGGTGGGCAGAGACCAAAGATGGAGAAACATCAAATCCTGGAGATGCTGGCAGAGTCCCTAAATTCAGCCATGGCTGATATCAGACCCACTTCTAGGTGGACACTTCACTGCTACTTTTCCTCCTCCCTTCTTCATTAACCAACCTACCTTTCTTCTTCTACTACTACTTTTTTTTCTAGTTATTTTTCTCCTTCCACCCTCAACCCAATGAGTCTTGAGTCATACAGGAAGGATGGGAGGAAGCAAAAAGTAAGGAGATGGGAAAAGAGGAAGAATGGACAGATGAAGACTGGGTGAAGGGTTTGTAAGTCATATTATAAAGATCTACAAATTATATTATGTGCCAGGCACCACGCTGGATACCATTAATTCATCATCTTATTTAGAACTAATTGTAAAAGATAATATATATGCAAGCACTCACTTGAGAAAACAGGCAGTTTGGAATCCATCAGGCATCTAGAATTAATGTAATTTCCATACCTGGATAAAACAGAAGCTGCACTGAATTACATGTAGACTAAAATGGAAACAGCAACTCTTCTATTGCAGCTCATTTCCTTAATCCTCATCACCACTGTGCAATGAATGGAATTCATTAATATGGCTCACTCATATAGTCACATTATCATTCCCGGCCATTACTGAATTTTCTTATCACTTATGGTGCACTGGCTGAAAGTATACAATTTGGTATCAAATCTGGGTTCGAAGTCTCTTTCTGACCATGAGATCCTGAGCAGGCTACTTACTGTCTTTGTGTCTTAACTTTTTCATGTGTACCACAGGAGCAATAATTCCTGCCTGAAGAATTAATGTAGGCAACACACATAGCCGGGGGTCTATGGATAAACTAGAGTCAGAGACATGACAGGCTTCTAAAGAGATTTAGGCATTTCTAAAGCGGAGACAATAGTTGCTGGCAATTAAAGTAAATTCTTAACAAAATATTCCATGACTTTGGACTAACGGTAAAAAAAAAAAAAAAAAAAAAAAAAGACATTGCCATCCCTGGCTCACTTCCTTTCCATCCACCATTTCAGAGCAAAAACTCACCCTAATCCCACAGAACGCTGGTGAGTTTTCTAACAAAATATGTGAGTCATTCCAGAGGAAGAGCCCCTAGTCTTGCAACTATTGTTTTGCTGTGTATGTCAGAAAATATTAGGTATTTTTGTTCCTTTAAGTCAGGGGTCCCCAACCACTGGGCCATGGACAGGTCTGCGGCCCGTTAGGAACTGGGTTGTGGGCAAGTGAGCATTGCCACCTGTGCTCCACCCTCCTGTCAGAGCAGCGGCGGCGGCATGAGGTTCTCAAATGAGGGCAAATCCTCTTGTGAGCTGTGTATGTGAGGGATGTACATTGCACGCTCCTCATGAGAATCTAATGCATGGTGATCTGTCAGTGTCACCCATCACTCCCAAAGGGGACTGTCTAGTTGCAGGAAAACAAGCTCAGAGCTTCCACTGATGCTACATTATGGTGAGTTATAGAAGTATGTTACAATGTGATAATAGAAATAAACTGTACAATAAATGTAATGTGCTTGGATCATCCCCAAACAATCCCCCACCTCTGATCTGTGGAAAAATTGTCTTCTACAAAACTAGTCCCTGGTGCCAAAAAAGGTTGGGGACCACCACTTTCAATGAACAATGTAGGTTCCACTGAAGGATATGTGGGAAGATGAAGGAGAGGGTTACAATTCACCTGGGTTAGCAAAGTTTCCCCATGCCACTAAATTTCCTCTCTCAAAGACAGTGGCTTCATAGCTTTCTCTTTCCAACCATCCCCATCTCCTCCTGCCCCTTGGGGCTGGTTACCACCACCTCCTCCCTTCTGAGCCACTCCCTCTCTTTCCTTATGTAGAGTAATGTGGTCCTGATTCTTCAGTTAGCATCTTCACCTTTCATCCCCTAGCCTTGGAACCAATCTTCCTTCAAGAAGGCTTAAAGGTTGGTAAGGGGTGGCAGGGAGGAGAGTATAAATAATAATTTTTCCTTAGCAACTTTTCTAAACCCATTTCCCTTGCTTTCAGAGGGAAGAAGGGGCCCATTCTGTACTATGGATAGGGATCTATTTTATTAACTATGTCTCAGGGCTTTTTTTTTTTTTTTTTTTTTTTGGTAAGACAGGGTCTCACTCTGTCTCCCAGGCTGGAGTGCAGTGATGCAATCTCAGCTCACTGCAACCTCTGCCTCCCAGGCTCAAGTGATCTTCCTACCTCAACCCCCTGAGTAGCTGGGATTACAGGCACACAACACCATGAGCAGCTTATTTTTTTGTAGTTTTGTTAGAGATAGGGTGATGTGGTTTGGCTGTGTCCCACCCAAATCTCATCTTGAATTGTAGCTCCCATAATTCCCACATGTCATGGAAGGGACCAAGTGGGAAGTAACTGAATCATGGGGGCAGGGTCTTTCCCATGCTGTTCTCATGATAGTGAATATGTCTCACAAGATCTGATGGTTTTATAAAGCGCAGTTCCCCTGCACACACTCTCTTGCCTGCCGCCATGTAAGATGTGCCTTTGCTCCTCCTTCATCTTCCACCATGATTGTGAGGTCTCTCCAGCCATGTGGAACTGTGAGTCCATTAAACCTCTTTCCTTTGTAAATTACCCACTCTCATGTATGTCTTTATTAGCAGCATTAAAACAGACGGATACATGGGGTTTCATCATGTTGTTCAGGCTGGTCTCAAACTTTTAAGCTCAAGTGATCCGCCCACCTTGATCTCCCAAAGAGATGGGATTAGACATGAGCCACTATGCTCAGCCTCAGTTTTCTTTTAATTGCTTTTATTATCATCTAACATCAAAACTTGTGTGGAGAAAGTATATGTCCAGCATGGGACATTATGGAATTAGCGAGGGGAGTGCCTTCTTTTGTTGAGCCAGATTCTCTATTTAAATCTTTGAAATTTGAGAAGAAATTGTGCCTTCCCACCACACACACCCTTCAACACCCTCCCTTGTTACTATTAGTTTTCCAAAAGATACTTCCTTTTCCACTTTGCTCGTCTTTAAATGATTAGCAAATTCAACAACTGATTAGCTTGCTTATAAAGGAAAGTTAGAACATCCACAAATCTGCAACATTTATAAATAGACATGGTACAGCAAGACTGGAGTAAGAAATACCAAAAAAAGATCCACCTAAATTCAAGTAAGTGCCCATCATTTGCAAGAGACCATTTGTTATTAAATGTGAAGTTTCATTAAAAAAAAAAGAAAAAATATATATATATATATATATATATTTACTTAACACCACAAATTGGGTCCCATGAAGCTAATGAAAACCTAAGAAAAATGCAAACTCAGATAATGCCAAGATCCTTCTTTAGGGTGATACAATGGCAGAAGATACTGGAGCAGCAAAATGAGCTAAGTTTTCCTGTGACTGTCTTATTCTGCTTCTGCCTTTCAACATCCATATCAGAAGAGAGATCATGAAGTTATACACACTATTATCATCATCTTTATGTGATTCTGTTTCTTCTTCCATCAATTCATTAGAATTGCAAAAATTCAAGGCACTTATCTTTCATATTTCTTTGTATCCCTAGTATGTATGCAAAGAATAAATTCAATATAAAACCATTGGATAAATAAGTTTTCCCATCTACAAAGATCTAGATTTTTAAAAAACCACATTGAAAACAGAAAATACATAAATACAAAAAGGGTATATGTATGTAACAAGACACTGGATAAAGAGAAAAGCCCTCTGAGTCCCGAGTTGGAAAAAATCTTAAGATGTGATCACCATAAGTTATAATAACCAGAAAAGGTCTTATGGGAAGCCTTGAGGCATGAGTAGGACTTGGAAAGCAAGAGACATGGGGAAGAGGAGCCCACAGAGAGAAGCAAGGCCTGAACAAGGGGTAAGTGCCAGAAGACTACAGAGTGGTCAAAGCTGCTATGTGCTCTGACGAAATGAAAGATGGTGCAGCCTAATGGTTAAGAACTCAGGCGTAAGGTCAGACAGACTTGGAGTCAGACTCCAGCTTCACATGCACAGGCTCTGCACCCTTGGACAACTTGCTAAGCCTTTGTGTCTTGTCGCAAATTATAAAATGCACACGTGACAATACAGACCTCCTAGGGCTGTCATGGGAACTAAAGGAGGTAAGTTCGAATCACACTCACATGCTCCCAGGAAAAGAAAACTCCATTTGTTAGCTCTTACACACAGAGCACTAATAGGACAATATTTCTTAAACTATCCCTGAAAAAAATCCAGGGTGTGTATCCACCATAGCCAAATGCTAACCATTTGCTCAGAAGATTCTAGAATGACCATAAGAAGAGAAGCTGTGACTTCCACAGCCTCAAATATTAGGGCATAGAATTTGGTCCCTGGGGCTGCAAACTCTTAAGTAGGTGAAGGAATGAGAGAAGCTAAGTGTTGTGAGGATTCATGAATTAATTTCAAGTAGACCATTCAGGTCCTTGGTTAAAGGTTCTTGTAAATAAAGTTTTTATTATTATTATTTATAAAACAATCACTCACCTCTACCCCTGTGAGGAAGCAGAATTTGGCCTTTAAAGATAAAGATGGCTCATCTCTCTGTAAAACATCTGATTTAAATACAGTCTCTGGCCTCCTCCAGGGAAGATACCTCCCTGCTTCAAGACCTTTCACATCCTGGGTCATTTTCAAGTTTTTGCTCATCTTTAAGCAATTACAGAATTATCTACTAATTATATGTTCCTGTGTTGTTATTAAATCCAGCAAGAACACAAAATGAAATTAGCATTCTCTTCCTACTACAAAGTTGTTCTTTCTCTCTCCCACCCCAGAAAACCTTCCCTTATCTTTTTATAAAGATACACAGCACCAATTTTATTTTAGGAGAAACAGTACATCTTATCCTTGTTAAAATACTGGAGACCAGGCAAGTACATTAGAAGAGAAAGATACAAAGCAGTTAGGAAGGAGATCTGAGGAAGTGCCGAGTGCTAGAGGTGGACATCTGAAGCTCTGTCCCGACCTCCTCAGGCCGAAAGGTCCTCAACCTCTTGATGACTCTGTTTCCACATCCAAAAAGGATGCCTTTGTAGTGCTGTTGTAAAAGTGAAGTGGGAAGCCTGACACGCGATACATGTGACCATTGATACAATCCACATATTTTAAAATGGAAAGTTGGAAAAGGTCTCTCCTGTTTCTCTCTGGTACTTTGTCTCCTCTGAGGCAGACAAATAAGGAAGGGTCCAATGGAGGAGAAAGTAAACAAGAAACTGGAAAACTTATCTAACGAGGGCCCCTCTTCATCCCATAAGCGCTTCGCTGACGGAGGGACACATAAGGCCAAAACAGTGATGGAGAGAGCCAGGAAGCAGCATGCTACTCCTTTTCATAGGTTCAAGACAAAACACAGATGTTTGGCAAGTTGTCCAAGGGTGCAGAACCTGTGCATGTGAAGCTGGAGTCTGATCCCAAGTCTGTCTGACCTCACACCTGAGTTCTTAACCATTAGACTGCACCATCTTCCATTTTCATAGGGCTAGGGGTGGGAGGACACATAAAACAGAGATACTTATCCAGGAAAAAAAAGCAGATGAGGGTCTCAAACTGGCCCTCTCTATAGTCCACATTACCGGTCAGACACAATAAAGTCAAATTACTACTCCCTTGATATAAGCCAACATACTAAGCAACTGGCTACAGTCACCTGTATTTAAAAGGAGAGCTGATCATCTACTTCTGTAACAGAAAAACGTGAATTAAACAACCGGATATGGGATATTTCGTAAAGAAGGAAATTTCCATGGTATGTGATTGCTTCAATAAGCATTTGTTTCAATGTCCAATTTGGACAACTCTTCAGAAGGATAATTTTGAGATGCATTAGACCAGGATGTCTGCTTCTTAAAACCCGAAATGTACACTGTCTAGTTTTGTCGGCTTAGCAGTATATGTACTTTAAACAAATACCAAGTCTCTAAAAATGTATCATTTGTTCTTGGTCAGCTATTGCTAAGATGCTTGATAGGTAGGGTCAGAATGGGGCAAGACACCCATCTTATCCAGTGATCAGTAGGGACCCGGCAGCTCCAGGCCCACCTCAGACTGGAGACAGGAGCTCAGTATCCACAGTCACTGTCACCTACACCGTGTTCATCATGCCTGAAGATTAAAGCAATGCCCTCCTGAAAGCATGTTCTGGCCTGACGTGATTGCAAAGGCTGGGAAAAGTGCCCACAGCAGGAGTGTCATCTGTTACACAGGAGCTGGTGATTCTGCCCCCGCAGAGGCTGCTTCCCCTGGGAGGCACAACAGGGACAAATGGAAGAGGAGGGAGTCTAGCAGTGATGTGAACTTTGATCTTTTTGATATAACATTTTCTACATCATGTTTTAGGGAACAGCTAAACACTTTAAGAACACTAAAGCTGGATCTTTCCTCTATATGCTAAAAGCCAGTCACAGTGATAATAAGAGGAAGATGACAAGTTTTATCCTTATAGAGAACAGGTGGGTTGATGGTTGGACTAGGGCATGAACTAGCTGGAGTATAGCACAGACTAAAGGGGCATCACACCCCACCAGTAGAAGGGCTTCATGGCAGAAGCATCATGCCAAGTGAGCCTGAAAAAAGAATGTAGTCCAGGTGGATAACTCTTAGGTTGGCCAGCATTCCCCAGTGGCCAGCCATTCTGCATAATTACTAGGTGTTCCAGGATCATCTCTCATATGCTAAGGCTTTGCTGGAAAACCAGGGGACCTAAAGATGACAAGGAGCCTCTTTGACCTCTCAACAGCCTAGATGGCTACCTACCTAGAGCTTGCAGGGACTCTGCCTCTTGTTTCTCCCAAAATAACACTTCTAGGTGGATGATAAAATACCTCATGTTCCCAGCAAACCCTCAGACTGAAACGTAAGATGTACTTGAGTTGTTGCCAGAGAAAGGTTCCAGAGCCAAGTGGACACCTGCTAGGGGTGGCTTTGGGATAAGCTATCCTCCCTCTAGCAGTTTTTGGGAGGAAAAAGTGAAGGTGGAAGTGAGCTGCCCCACTGGGGAAATAACTGAGCCAGGCCCCAGTCAGAAATCTGCTACCAGGAGAAATCGCGATGCTCGAACGTCCGAGCTGTAGCTTTCTGCCTGAAGCACGCCACTGCTCTCAAGCAACCACGATGATCTCAGCCCCTATAGTGCTTTGCGATTTCACTCCCATTTACCCCAAAGTTTAATGATTGTCAAAACAAGTCAAGTTTTCTTAGTAATACACGCTTAATTCTTAACTGTCCATTCATTGTTTCGGAAAAATACTTCAGACAAGTGCAGAGATCACACTTGTGTATCTTTTGCACACTCCATGACAGACCTTAGAGGCACTGGAACTCCCACAAATTGGTTTTTTACTTCCTTAGGATGGAACTCCTCAGATGTGACAGAAGGACACAGTGACCCTTTCAGGGAAAGCAGTGAGGCATCTGGGACAAAGACAGTGTCCACATGGCAAACCGCAAAGCACATGGGTGAAAAACTGGCTTTCTGTGCACTTTCCCCCCGACTTTTGTTTGGAAGTCAGATGTTGATTTTCATTATCTGCATACTTAACAAGGCTGTCATGACATCCCATTACAAACTGTCTTCAAAGAAAGTAGTAAACATAACTTTACTCTTCAAAGATAACATCCCATCCATATGCGACTCCCTGCATCTTGCACGGATCATTTACAAACCAAGCATCTCCACGGGGGCCCCAGGGTGACATAAACAAACCTTGGAAGGGTGTCAAGAAACACAAGAATCATCTCTGGAGGCTGTATCTTAATCTTGAATCTTTTGTTACCCCTGCTGTTTTAGAAGAAAAAAAAATCATCTTTTATCTGAAAATCTAAACATGAGTGCCTTGTTAACCAAAATGGGTTAACCTTACATTTGCAACACGAATGCTATTTCTCTCACTACATATTTCACCAGCTGTTCAAAGAAACCTTTTCTGATAAATGCCCACACTCCAAATGTGCCGTGCTTCCTTGGTTCATGCTTCTACTGTGACACTTATCTCACTGTTTTATAATTAGTTGGACATGAGACTGTTTCCCAAGCTAGACTGTCCAAATCATGTCTGTATCCCCAGTGCCTGGTGCAGAGCCTGGCATAGGGTAGGATAGAGTAGGTATTCCACAAAAGGTGTGCTGAATTGAAAAAAAATACACAGAAGCATTCACTGCCTCAGTTAGTCCAATCAAAGAAAAGCATGGTACTTACTCTTGAAAACAAAGGTTGAGCCAAAAGTCCTGTCCAGTACAGCTGAAAACACAGTATTTTTACAATGCAGATTTGGTTCCCTAATTTTGCATGTTTTTGATTGACATTTAGATAAGCATGTACCAGTCAGCACTGTGGAATATGGCCCATGAGTTCACGAATGACATGAAAGCCCTCATAGAGTCCAGAATCGGATCATCTGAACCAGTTTATGGGTAGATTATTCCACAGACTCAGATGAGCTAGACTGGAGCCTACTCACTATTTACCATTATTGTTCCAGTTGCAGAATCATTCCAAATTTCAAACAACAGACATATAATGAACTATTGGGTACAACTCCTTAGTTGGGGGCTGACTATAAAGATAAAACTGCAAAGCAGCATCATTACATAGTCCCATAAATCACACTACGCAAAAAGGAACTGGGCATAGCTGGATTTAGACATTCATTCTTCCCTTATTCCCTTCAGCTGCTTTCAGCAGCCTCAGATTCTGTCCTAGGGCACCTTGCTGAGCTTGAAAGCTAACATTGCACAATGGTTAGACACAGACTCTGGACTCAACCCAGGTTCAAATCTGAACCACTTCCTGTGTGACACTGATTAATTTCTTCAAACACAAGGTTCTGGATTTACCTGATTTAAAAATGGGGATTAACGGCCAGATGTGGGGGCTTACTCCTGCAATCCCAGCACTTTGGGAGACCAAGGCAGGTGGATCACCTGGGGTCAGGAGTTCGAGACCAGCCTGAACAACATGGTGAAACCCTGTCTCTACTAAAAATTAACTGTGTGTGGTGGCGCGTGCCTGTAGTCCCAGCGACTTGGGAAGCTGAGGCAGGAGAATCTCTTGAATCCAGCAGCGGAGGTTGTAGTGAGCTGATATTACACCACTGCACTCCAGTTTGGGAGGTTGCAGTGGGCCGAGATTGTGCCACTGCACTCCAGCCTGGGTGACAGTGAGACTCCATCTCAAAAAATAATAAAATAAATAAATAAATAAATATATAAACAAATAAAATGGGGATTAAAAGTATATACATAATGAGGTTTATTTTGAAAATTAAAGAGAAATATATGAAACAAGGTACTCAGTAGCGTTTGTCACACGAGTGTTCAATAAACATTAGCTATTACTGTTACTTACACAATTCCTTTTCCAGGATTTTCTTTGGACTCCCTACAGGTCAACACTACAATTTAATTTTGTGTTCCAGACCCCCTAGATCCCTACTTCCTGATCATGTCAGGGATTATTTAAGAAACTTAGGCCAACGTGTTGATGCAAGACAAAATGATTTAGTGTTATTCCTGCCAAATACCATCTTAGCATTTCTAAGAAGAGCCACCCTCAGTCCTTACCACCTGCTTGAGAGATGTGTTTTAGAGAAAGCACAAGAACAAGCCCTCATTTTAAATTTCACATCAGCAATGAAATGATCTAGGGAAGGCTCTTTGAAGTCAAATTTGTCAACTACTCAAGAGAGGTAAGAATTTTCAAGGGGAAACTTTGAAGACTGGATTATGAGCATTTCAAATGAAACTTTAATAGAAAGTGTTTACTGTGGATGAGTGAAAACTTCTCTCTTGTTCATAATCAAGTTTCTCTTCTACACGGAGTCTTTCCCTTTAGCACATAAAAGTGTTCATGACTCTCCTATATTCGAAATAGAAGATTTTCCTCAAATTTACACATTAGGCCCTTGCTACCCATCTGTTTCTCTTGGGCCCATCCAAATCTCTTGAAGCAGTCGTCTATATGTGTCATCTCTTCTCTCATTATCCAGTCTTTGCTAATCGGTAATTGGGCTTCTATCCCCCACCTTCCACTTACACAGCTCTCCTGAAGGTCACCAACGTCCTCTGTGTTAGGAAATCCAACAGACTCGAGTTCTTGCATTACGTGACTTGTCATATGTGGATCTGTGGACCAACTCCTCCTTCTTGAAACTTCCCCTCTATCTTTGAGACAGCACTTTTCTCCTTCCGTTTTTTGGCCACTGCTCCCCATACTTGCTTCTGGATTCCTTAGCATTCTGTTGGGTTCTGTCTTCAGCCATCTTCCCTTCTCACGCAAACACATCTTGAAGCATCATCTACTTCCTTGGCTTCAACCACCATTCATATTCCAGTGACTCTCAAAAGTAGATCTCCTGCTCACAAATCTCTGTGCCCTAGACTCATATGCAGTGGCTTATTGAACAGTTCCTCTTGCATATCTCACAGATGTGTCAAACTTAGCAAGTACAAATCTACAATTATCTTAAAATCCACCATCATCACCATTAGAACAGCTCCTTCCTAGGTTTTCCACATGCTAGAGAACAGTTCCATTGCTCAACCAGTAAACCAAAGCCAGACAGGAGTCATCCTTGGCTTCTCCCTTACCTCAGTCTCCACATCTGGTCAGCCAAGTACTATAGGTTCTACCCTCTCAGTGTTTCTTAAATCTTTCTATTTCCCCGAATCCCTACTGCCACTATTTAGTCATGGACTTCTTACTTTTTGGCCTAGTTTACTCTAAAAGTATCTTTACTCATGATCAGTTTCACCCTTACCCAATACATTCTTCATGTGTTATGTTTATTTAAGTGTATTTGCAAAGGCATTTTCTATAGAGGGTCTATTCCTCTCCTATAAACATCAGGAAAGCACAACTTTTTCAATTCTTAAAATATACCAGAAAACCTACCCATACAAGTAATGACCCAGTTATTTCAAGATGATTGGGCAAATACCAGGGACGATATTCAATGTGACTGGGCAAGATTTCCATTTTCTTCTGTACTAATAAGTGCTTTCTCTGACTTTGGTTTATTCATGCAATGGGATATGATAGAAAAGTGGACGCCAGCTAATGAGAACTGCTTGAGTTTACATGGATGTAGCACACAAACCTAATATTTAGCAGAAAGTCATACAAAGACACGCAAAATATATGAAGGTTAGAAACATGAAAAATACTACTCTGTCACTTAGGGATACATGCCTAAGTTTAAAAGTAGAGGAAAGTACATGGGAGCAATGAACACCAAGTTTGCAACAGTGGCTGAATCTGGCTGGAGCGGAGAGGGCTGAAAAGAGGAAGGGATGACCAAGCAGGTGCATTAACTTTATTGAAGTGTCTCATTGTCTCATATCTTAAGTTGGGTTTTGGATACAAAGTCATTTATGTGTCCTGATACTTTTGTGCAGGTATTAAGATACTGTTCCAAAATTAACTTCCAAGAATGGATTTTAATATAAAGACCATTTAACATCATTCTAGCCTCTATTGCCCCTTACCCCTCCTGCCTCCCAAATACCCCAATAAAGTAACAGGCCAACGTACCACTAGAACAGAAAAGATTACTAGACTCTAGTCAGAGAAAATCTTATCCTCAAGTGGTCTTGACAGAACAAAGCTTCAGAACAAAAAAAGATTTTGGAATCCACCAGAATCTAATGTGTTTTAAACAGATTGTCTAAGTGCTCCTTTTCAGAAGGGCTCATCTCACACGCCTTGCATATCTGGCCTTGTCTGATCTGTTTTCCAACAGGGAAAGGAGCATGGGTGCCTGCAACTACTTCCTAAGAGGGGTCCAGAGGTCACTCAGAAAATAGACCCAACAAGCCCCAGATGGACACATGAGGAACGGAGCCCCACACGGAGGTCAAAGGTGAACCAGCACATCCTTCACAGAGCCAGCTAGCAAAGTGGGTTTCAGGATGCAGCTCCCACCTGCTCCGCCAGTGCCCCTGGGGATTCACAGGCTGCCAAACAGGAAAGGCGCAAGGGTTTGATGTGGGCACAGCCCACAACATCTCTATTATGCATAACAGTCAACTGAGACGCCCCAAAGCCCACGCCCTTTGAATCAGGTACACTCAGCTTCCTGAATACTTTCACTATGTGGGACTTCATGCTTTAGCACAAAGACAATGAGGAAATTAACCTGTTTGCAACAGTATGCTTGCTTTCAAAGAACTGGGAGCTCCACACCTGCACGGTTCTGAAAAGAGATCTCACCGCCAGCTCTGGCTATTCCAACATATGATCAATGCAATCTTAACATCACACTGCAGCTCTGCCTTCATAATGTATTAAGTATCACTCAGCTGCTACTTGCAGCTTCTTCCCTTGCTTTCGAGTAAGAGGTGGCAAGAGTGTCAGCCAGGACTAGAGAGAAAAGAAAGGAAAGGGCTCCTGGGATGCATATGTGTGTATAGCCTTTCTTTATAAGCCACTGATCACCACTCAAAAGGAAATGCATGGCCAAAGTTTTCAGAAAGCAGAAAGACCATTATTCAAAACACATTTTAGGAGAAGCCCATACGTGAGTGAAGCAGAGGACTGTCAAGAAGCATTTTTCTGGGCCAGGCACAGATTATAGGCTCACGCCTATAATCACAGCACTTTGGGAGGCCAAGCTGGGTGGATCTCTTGAGGTCAGGAGTTTGAGATCAGCCTGGTTAACATGGTGAAACCCCATCTGTACTAAAATACAAAAAATTAGTTGGGCATGGTGGCATGTGCCTGTAATCCCAGCTACTTGGGAGGCTGAGGCAGCAGAATCGCTTGAACCTGGGAGGCTGAGGTTGTAGTGAGCCAAGATTGTGCCACTGCATTCCAGCCTGGGAAACAGAGTGCGACTCATTTTAGGAGAAGCCCATACGTGAGTGAAGCAGAGGACTGTCAAGAAGCATTTTTCTGGGCCAGGCACAGATTATAGGCTCACGCCTATAATCACAGCACTTTGGGAGGCCAAGCTGGGTGGATCTCTTGAGGTCAGGAGTTTGAGATCAGCCTGGTTAACATGGTGAAACCCCATCTGTACTAAAAATACAAAAAATTAGTTGGGCATGGTGGCATGTGCCTGTAATCCCAGCTACTTGGGAGGCTGAGGCAGCAGAATCGCTTGAACCTGGGAGGCTGAGGTTGTAGTGAGCCAAGATTGTGCCACTGCATTCCAGCCTGGGAAACAGAGTGCGACTCTGTCAAAAAAAAAAAAAAAAAAAGAAGCAGCAGCAGCATTTTTCTGTATACCGAGTGCAGGAAAATACCATTCATGACATCAAAGGCTTCGAAAGTGAGCCTGAGACTTACGCATCAAGTTCAGAGTTATAGATTGAAACATAGAGTCACTGAGAAAACAGATGTCCATAAAGTCTTAAGAGCAGGGTAAAGTCTACTGTTTGCTGGTTTCAAGCTACACACCTGGAGTCCAACTCAGAAGTGACAGGCTGCTGGGATTGGCATGACTCTTCATACCCCTAAGCTAGTGAATGCCTCTACTCAGTTTCCAGAATTCATAGGTCTAAGCATAGGCTTAGATAGAGGATGGTATCTCAGTCAACAAGTCTTTGCACATTTTTGAACAGGTTAAGAGCCACTGGGGCCAATCTCAGGTGACAAATAAGATCTTAATTCTTTGGCAGAAGCACTGGCTCTTCATACTCCCTTAATAACCCTCCCTCCAGGCAGTGTTGTGGTGGCAGCTTAGAACAATGCTCAGAGGGCCCCAGTCTCCTGTCCTCTCCAAGGCAGCAAAAAGGCCACAGCAATTCTAGGGCTAATGGAGAGTGCTTCCCTGTACTCTTGCTAGAGATTGTGTCATTCTATTCTTCCCTAGAAAGTAGAGGTTTTCTGGGCAGCTGACTTTACCAATAACAATGATTATTTATGGAGCTTTATTATTTGTCAGGAACTGGGCTAAGAGCCTGTAGAAATTGAGGCTTAGACAGCTGAAATAAATTAGCCAAGATCACACCAGCCAATAAATAATGGAGCCAAGAAGCAAACCAAGGTATCTGAAGCACAGTGCTATGCACGGAAGCCGCCCCATGCAGACAATTCTTAAAGCTGGCCTTGGGTGACTTCCTTTCACTCAACGTGGTTAGGGAAAAGAACTCAGCCAATCTCAAGGGTCGTTTTTTTTAAAAAAAAAAAAAAAAAACATATTAGATGGCTGGCTGGAACCAAGATGTGGGAATAAGCAAGAAAAGAATTCCTAGTCTGGTTGGGAAGGAAGGACTCACACATACTGAAATAATTAGAGACTGTGACAAGAGGGCATATCATTAAGTGCTAAATTGCAAGGTATGGACTTTAAATCCTAAAGGAATTTGGAGAAGACGGACCTAAAGGAAACTCCTTCATCAGGGGCTTGAGTTGGGGAGTGGGGTGGGACGGGCAAAGACCTGCTCTTAGGGGAAGTAACTGGATTGAAAATAGGAGCATGCTCTGCACCTGTGTATCTACACCAGCTGCAGGGGATGGATGGGTTTGGGGGTGGTAGAGGATAACCATACAACTACATAGTAGCAGGCAGAACACAGGAATCATTTTGCCACCAGTTAAGCCATGTCAAGGTACAAACAGCAAAATATGTTTTCTGTCAGTGTGATTTTTTTTGTACCCTTGAGAGGGATTTCTGTATATAGAAAAGATTCAAGAGTTGTTTTGTCTTATTGATTTAAAAAATTAGTATTCAATGTATTGAAGTTAAAATTCAAATTCCTGTTTTCCTCTGAAGAATTCTAGTTAAACTTACAAATCTGATTCTATGTAAGCAAATTTTAAACAATTATTTTAAGGGAAACTTACAAATTACACTGAATGTTTTAAACTGCATTCAGTATGTTCCATTCTTTTTAGACTTCAATTGTCTAACTTTTGGAATTTTAATTAAGAATATCAATATAGAGGCCAGGCACAGTGGCTCACGCCTGTAATCCAGCACTTTGGGTGCCTGGGCAGGAGGATCACTTGAGCCCAGAAGTTTGAGACCAGCCTGGGCAATATAGTGAGACCCCATCTTTATTAAAAAATAATTAAAAGATATCAATATGGTTAGTTCTTAATGACTTTCACAATCCTACACTTGTAACTCTAAACCTCTCACCTCTTTAAAATTGAAGCACAAAGATGTTTTCCTCTGATGGTTTTTTTGTTTGTTTCTTTTTTGTTTTTGGCAGGGGAAGACAGTCTTGCTCTGTCACCGAGGCTGGAGTGCAATGGCACAATCTCAGCTCACTGCAACTCTGCCTCCCAGGTCCAAGCGATTCTCATGCTTCAGTCGCCTGAGTAGCTGGAGGTGGAGTCTCGCTCTGCACCCAGTCTGGAGTGGAGTAGTGCGATCTCATCTCACTGCAACCTCTGCCTCCCAGGTTCAAGAGATTTTCCTATCTCAGCCTCCCGAATAGCTGTGATTATAGCCTCACATTGCCGTGCCCGGCTAATTTTTGTATTTTGGTAGAGACAGGGTTTCACCATGCCAGCCCGGCTCAAACTCCTGACCGCAAATGATCCACCTGCCTCAGTCTCCCAAAGTGCTGGGATTACAGGCATGAGCCACTGTGCCTGGTTCTCTAATGGGCAACATTTTCTATTTTAAATATCAATATATTTAAAGAACAGATATACCCAGAAAGGTCATTTACTTACCATTGTTTTTTCACATAGTTCTAATTTAAATTTAAAACACACTTACCCGCTAATAAAATACTAGTGTCTTCCCAAATAATGTCTGGGTTGCCTTCCCAAGCTACTTTTGGAGGGTACTTTTCACTAACTTTACTTCCTGTTTCATTCCCATCCAGAATCTGTTGCTTTCGTTCCCTAACAGCATACTCATTCACGCTGTGTAATTTCACCCACACAATTCCTTCTGAATAAGTAGCTTTCTATCTACTCAGATGCCATTCCCATTCTATAGTCGTTTCCAATGTCATCTGCACTGGTCAAGCCTTTCCTGACCAACTGTTGGAGGAAAAAAAAAAAAAAAAAAAAAAGACAGAAGAGATCTTAAAGGCATTTTCACTGCATTTGGTATATATTTTGCACACTGACCAGGATCAGGAGCAGCAGACAGCTGGGTCAATTTTTCTCAAGACCCATGCTATGGCTGCTAGTCAATGAAACCCAGAAGGAAGGGCCTCAGAAGCATATCCTGAGCTCTCAATCTTGATCTAGTGTAAAGACTGAAATTCTCTTCCTTCAAGCCTAGTTTAGTGTTTGTTTCTTTGGTTCTGAACCCATCTCCAAGACTTTGTGGCCACAGTCCTAAAAGCTGAGCTGAGGACGCAGTCCTCCTGACTTCCGTTAATATGCTATATTAAATGGGGTGACATTACCCAACCTACATACATCTGTTTATTTCACAACAAACGTTAACATATAAGAAGCATGTGTCCAATCACAATTATGTCCTCCCGCACCTCTACAACAAACCATAGGATGTACCATTTCTTAGTTAATGGCACAACTATACGTTCAAGCCAGAAACTGTAAAGTCTTCTATGACTCCATTCTTTCTCCCACTTAATATATCCAATGACAAATGCCTGACAACTATATGTCCACTTTTCTTTCTTCTCCTTCCTTCCTTCTCCACCAGCCCTGTCGATGGAGACCAGAACTCCATCAAGTCTGGATTAGGAGACTAACCACGGGTGGGCCTCCTAGTCTCCCCCATATTTGTCTTCCACTCTATGGAAGTGACCATGGGAAAACACTGCTCTGATGGTATAAACCACTGGACTTGAAAACCTGGATGGTTTCCTACCATCTCTAGGGTCATCTCTTAGGATTTGCAAGGCTGTTCAAAGCTTTACTTCTGGTTTCATTCTCATCCAGAACCTGTTGCTTTTGTTCCCTCCCTAACAGCATGCTCATTCACACTGTGTAATTTCACCCAAACGATTCCTTCTGAATAAGTAGCTTTCTGTCTACTCAGATGCCATTCCCATTCTAGAGTCATTTCCAATGTCATCTGCACTAGTCAAGCCTTTCCTGACCAACTGTTGGAGAAAAAAAAAAGAGAGAAGAGATCTTAAAGGTGTTTTCACTGCATTTGGTATATATTTTTATCACATTATACTATAGTTAATTATAGGTTTGTTTCTCCTAAATTGGTTGTGAACATAGGGCCAGGAGTGGCTTTACTCTTTATCAATATGATACTTGGCATATAGTTTATTTAACCTGCTGCCTTGTCCCATAAGGTATGGGGTTATTTCTTTTGCCTGCCCTCCACTAATCACCCCTACTCCCAGTCACTTTAGAAGGCAAGATTTACGAGGGACCTTTGTTTTGTTCACAGACACAGCTAGAACACTTAGTAGGCATTTAAAATTTGCAGAAGAGAAGGAAAGAATAAGAAGGTTGAAAGTAAGCAAGCTCTTATAGAGCAGAGAGGACACTTACCAAGGGAACTATTATTAAACCTAGGTTACTTTAAAAAATCCTATTACCATGGCCATATTGGGTTCAAGAGAAAAGTCTAAAGGCATCACAGAATCTCTAGTAGCTGAGCTTGGCTGTGGTCCTATACCAACTTACAGATCCTGTGTGATGGGCACTCTGGTCTCCTCCTGCTTAGCATATTCTTGGGACATCCCAACCTGAGGATCTGGGTTAGAGGGAAATGAGCTCTCAAGAACCCTCCAGAGCTGTAGAGTGCAGGGTAGCCCTGTCAAACCAGTGAGGGCTGCTGTGGGCTCATAGTGGGCAGAGTCGGGGAGAGAGATCAAGAGACGACCGCTCTGGGGAATGCTCATCTTAAACAAAAAGTTGGCAAAATGGAAAAAGAAAACAGGAAGGGGAGCCAGAGGCGGCCCTGAAAAGTGATGGCTAAGTGATTCATGGGAGACCCCAAATGTGATTAACACAAGCTCCAAAGTAAGAAATTTCAGGTTAAATGGCATTATCTAAAATATTTAAAAAGCTGGATCAGCTTCAAATGTAGATATTAAGCACATGACCAGCTAAAACGCTGCCCCTTTCCCTTCTCAGAGGACATGCCTCCCCAAGGAGGAAACAGGTCTCCCAAGCTAGAGACAGGCAGTGCCATCTTGGCTGGAACTCATCTCTTGTGAAACTCCCCTCAGGGGCTAGGCGCCAAACCCATTCCTCAGTCCTGGCCCTAAGACCCAGTTGCCTTTATGCTTCCCCCACCAAGTCAGAAGTTCGGTACACAAAAGAGTCTGTTAAGGTTGGAGGGATGCCAGGATTAGACAAGTTGCATTAAGTTTCCCAGAAACGGATTCTTAATGTAATAACCAAGGAATTTCACACAATGGCCACAATGTGATAAACAGACTGCCGGATTTCATTTCAAAGCCTGTTCGGATGGAAGCCTTTCTCATCCTGACTTTCCTGTGGACCAACTGTGTCACGTAGGGCAGGTCAGTTCATCACTCCAGACTTTAGCTTTCACATCTGCTACATGGGAAGGATACTGCCTGTCATGCCTGCTTCACAGGGTTGCCATGAGCCACCGATTCTCAGCCTTTGCCATACACATCTAGTTATCTAGGTTTCATCCCAAACCAATTAGATAAGGGACTGGAACCCAAGATTTAGTAGTCATATAGCTTCCCAGGTTATTCAAATAAACAGCCAAAGTAGGAAACCCCGGCACTATACCAGTGTACAGTACGAAGAAGACAGCAATAATGACCAAAATCATCAATGGAACATGGCATCATATGATTTGGAGTTGAAAAAGTTATGCCAAAATCTCCTTAGGAGCAAAACCCATGTTTCTTTTGCACGTCCCATTATTACCTGCAAGCTTTAGGCATTCAGTAACATTTCTGATATCAAATGCAATTTGGAATGCTTATAAATCCTAATCTTAGATTCTTTGTTTACTAAAACTACCTTTGGAGATGTCACCTCCATGACCATCAATCAGCCCAGCCTACGGCAAAGCCATCATCTTAAAACTTTCCCAAAGGTCAGCTTCAGAGAAACAAACAGGAAATGTGAGAAAGGTGGCTTTAATCAAAATGGGGAGAAATTGCAGTTTTCCACCAGGGAGGTAACTGCCTGTCTCTGTCTGGCCAAGAGCCAGTCACAGTGCAGGAGCTTGGATGAAAGCCAGAGACAAACACTGCTTGGGGCTACTTTTTCAGAGATGGGTTAAAAGCAATGCCCCTGCTGCTCTGGCTGGCCTTTGACTTTTCATCCACACCTTTTCCTGGAGAATTTTACCACACAGGCCTTTCGATTGTAGGCTTATAAGGAATCTGCATTAGTAGAAACAGTTTTCAAGACAATTCTTCTCTGACTTGGGGATTACTAAAGCCAGACCTGAGGCATGCTTATCATAGGCCTCCACCTCTGAAAATCCTGTTTGATTTATTATCACTGCAGGCTGAAAAGACAAAGCACAGTGCCTGAACTAATCAAGCCAGTGTGTGACTTTCATGCCATGCAGAATTAATCAGAAATTCCATACACTGACGGGTCATGCCACTTGCCTCAAAGTAAGATTTGAGGACAAAGTAGATGTAGAATCCATTTACTCTTTCAAAGTAATTTAAGACTTCAGAAATCTAAGGAAGATAATCAATTTTGAACTATACTTGATTATGTATGAGGTAAATGTCCCCCATAATGATGGATTAATTTTCTATGTTAATTTTAGGGTGGTTTCCATGCACTTTAAAGATGTACAATTTGAGCTGAGTACAGTGGCTCATGCCTGCAACCCCAGCTACTTGGGAGGCATAGAGAGAAGGGACACTTGAGGCAAGGAAATTGAGACCAGCTTGGGAAACATCAGGAGACCCACTGCTATCGAAAAAAACATTTAATAAATTAAGATGTTTACCATAGAATCTAGTTTTTTAAAAAAGAAAAAAAAAAAAAGATGTAAAATGTAGAGTAGCCAACTCTTATTCCCATAAGTCTGAGATCTTCAGACACATACATCTAACATATCCTCCATAGAAAAGTTTTTTTGAGACGGAGTCTAGCTCTATCCCCCAGGCTGGAGTGCAGTGGCACAATCTCAGCTCACTGCAACCTCCACCTCTCAGGTTTAAGCGATTCTCCTACTTCAGGCACCTGAGTAGTGGGGACTACAGGTGCATGCCACCACATCCTGCTAATTTTTCGGTAGAGATGGGGTTTCGCCACGTTGGCCAGGTTGGCCTTGAACTCCTGGTCTCAAGTGATCCACCCACCTCAGCCTCCCAAAGTGCTGGGATTATAGGCATGAGCCACCACACCCGGCCTAGAAAAGTTTCTTTGCAGCTAAACCTTGAGGGCCATTAAAAAGTATCTGTGTCTCTACTTAGGATAAGAGAAAGTGCTCAGAATTTATTATGTACATCTGTACACTACCCAGTTTTTTTGTAACTATAATTATCAGAGACTGAGAAAGTTTACATAATTATATTTTACTTCACATACGGTGATGGAGAGAGAATATCTGCTGCTCCAGGTTTTGGATTTCAGTGTTATACTAGGACTGCTAACTGTTCATAGCTACAAATCATCAAATAAAGCTCTCATGTTTTAGCAGTTAGAACTTTTCTCCTGTAAAATGAAGTTAAAGGAAAACAGAAAGTAACCTGAAGATGTGAGTATGCATTTAGCCTCAAAGTATCTGTTTACTTCACAAGCATAAATGATTTAATCATATTAAAAATGATGCCACCATTATATAGTACATGTTTACTTGAATTCTAAAAGTTTTAAAACGTTTGATTTTTCCATCTCTAATTACATGGACTATCATGTGAGGAGGGGTACTAAATATTTATGTTTTCCAAATTGAAAGCCAGGTGTATTTATTTATGTATTATTATTTTGTTTTTTAGAGACGGAGTCTTGCTAATACTGCCCAGGCTGGAGCACAGTGATTGTTCACAGGTACAATCATGCCATACTACAACCTCGAACACCTAGGCTAAAGCAGTTGTCCTGCCTCAGCCTCCCCAGGTAGCTAGGACTACAGGTGCACACCACTGTGGCCAGCAGAAAACAAGTTGTTTTAAACCTACATGTTAAATAATACTTCCTTCCTCATTGGTTTGTAATACATGCTTTATTATATAAAGTCTCAGATGTAAAGTTCTTTCTATGATTTAGCCAGTTCCATTTAACTGTACTTATTTTAGCCAACACAGACTTAATTTTAAAAAGTGATCTTAGTGTTTTGTTCTTATCTGGTCAGACTGGTCACATCTCATTATCCTTGTTTGGAATTTTCTTCCAAATTCCCATTGGCTTATGGTTCCAAGTGAGTTTTAAATGTGTTTGAAACTCACTGATTTTTTAGAAACTCCTCGTTTTGATGAGGTAAAGGGGTCTTCAACTATTCCAGCTGAATTTATATATAACTTCATTTTGATGAAACTGTTTTATGAACTCTAATCCACATCATTGAAGAAAAAGGACCTCAATTCTTCTAACACAAGCCAGACAAGCAGGTAGGGAATTTATGGCAGAAAGCTGGACAAGAGAGGGCAGTATTCCCAGTCCCATTCAACACTTCCACAGCTTTTGATCTTCACCATTGTAAGCCAAAAGGGAGGGGAATAAAAGGAAGGAGTTGGGGAGGGAAGAGCAGGGAGAGAGAGGAGAAGCAACATAAACATGCAGAAAAAGAGACACACAGTTTTTCCCCACGTGAGGACCTTGACTCCAGGCCCCTTAGAGCACCCACCTAGGTAGCCTAGAAGTTTCTCCCTTCACCTCTGACTTCAGTGCTTCTTTATTCTTACTGTCTTCCAGTGTGGGGAGAGATTACCCTGGCTAAACAAGATAACCCTGCTGCTTCTAGGACTTTCTAGGAGCATTTACCTGGTTGGAGGAGAAGAATTTGAGTAGGCAGAAAAGGGAGAATTTGCAGGGCTAGAATGTGGCCACTGCCCTGAAGCCCTCAAAAGAGAAAGCTGAGACCCTCATTATTTTAGAATGAGTTATTTTTGACCTACATGAGATTGTAAATCCAAATACTATATGTAGCAGGATCCCAGGACAGGTGCTAATATGGTTTGCTTGTGTCCCCACCGAAATCCCATCTTGAATCATAGCTCCCACAATTCCCACGTGTTGTGAAAGGGACCTGATTGGAGGTAATTGAATCATGGGGGCAAGTCCTTCCCATGCTATTCTCATAATAGCGAGTAAGTCTCACAAGATCTGATGGTTTTATAAAGGGGAGTTCCCCTGCACAAGCTCTCCTGCCTGATGCCATATAAGATATCCCTTTGCTCTTCCTTCTTCTTCTGCCATGATTATGAGGCCTCCCCAGTCATGTGGAACTGTGAGTCCATTAAATCTCTTTTGTAAATTGCCCAGTCTCAGGTATGTCTTTATCAGCAATGCTAAAATGGACTAATACAGGTGCCAAATGGGAAGAGTTTCCAATAATAACGTCCCTGCACTGGCCAGGGCCGTCCAGGCAATTGGACTTCAATTTGGCATAAAGGAAACCACAAAGGGTAAGGCAGGGAAGACCACAGGAGGAAGAGACAGAGCACACAGAGTCCAACTTGGCATGTGAATGGCATCTGAAGTCGTGGTCAAAATGTAACCTGTATAGAAGGCTCTGAATGACCACACCTCTCTTAGAAGGGATTCCCAGGACTCCAGCAAAACAGAGCACGTGGCTGGGGCCCCAGGGAATGATGTATCATTCACTGGGGGACCCAGCTCTGAAAGAAACAGCTAAAAGCAAACTCCCCACACACTCACACCAAGGAGGTGAAAGAGTTCCTGCAGCTGTGCTTCATCGGCAGATGGGCAGGTGGACAGTCCATCAGTCAAGATGAATCAGTCCCTCATTCCCCCTGGACTTGGGCCTGAACTAATCACACTCATCTTTCTAGGTGTCCCCACTGCCTGACCACCTGCTCTGGGACCACTGGAGTCATTGCTTTTATCCTCACATCCACCCAGTGGAGCTGCTCATAGATGAGATTCCTGAGCCATCCCCTATACACAGAGGTAGCAGACGTGGATAAATAATCCTCAATAAAAATTGCTGCAACTTACTATGCATCTATTCATGCCTCGCATTATGTAGGCTATAACCAAATCCCAAAACAACTCTTCAACAACACAGGATTGTGTTCATTTCACAGGTGAGCACAAAGGCTCAGAGATGTCACTAACCTACCAGAGTCACACCATTAGTAAGCAAACTCAGATCTCTCCGACTCTGAAGCCTAACCACCCTCTGTCACTTACATGGCCAGAGCCCTCAACGAAAAAAAGGGAAGCCCTGTTTTCCGGTGGAGTGGGGGGGACGCAGCCATTGCCTCTTTAGTCTTTGCCTTCATGTCAGAAAATCAAACATCAGGAACATCAGCAGCTTAACTCCATTCGGGAGCCTGCTGCACAAGTGACAACAGTAGGCAACATACAGGTGTCATCCTTGGGGACAGAGGCCAGTCATGGACTTACCCTCACATCCCATCTAAATGAGACCCCAGCACTATCTCACACCTTCAAAACTACTATGCAAAGAAGTCTGCTTAATGTGTCCTCTCAGACCTCTGGTTCTCACTATCCTGGGATTGAATAATTCAAAGTCCACCTTCTCTCAGCACCTTTTCTGCATCTGCTCACTCAAGTTATTTTCTCTTCCATGGCCACCTCCAAGGGTAATCCTGTCTGTTACAAGGGTGTTCAAGAGGACCTTCACTTGCAGGGCCAACATGAGGCTGCCCATGTTGAATGCTGTACAGATGTAACAATGAGCACCACCCTTTAGAATGATCTGTCCAAATGAGCAGCCTGCCCTTCAGGGTAGAGGTCTCCTGCAGTTACATCCTTATTTCAACCCTGTCTCTACCAAAAATACAAAACTTAGCTGGGTGTGGTGGTGGGCACCTGTAATCCCAGTTACTTGGGAGGCTGAGGTAGGAGAATCGCTTGAACTCGGGAGGCAGAGCTTGCAGTGAGCTGAGATCATGCCACTGCCCTCCAGCCTGGGTGACAGAGTGAGACTTCATCTTAAAGAAAGAAAGAAAGAAAAAAAAAAGGCCGGGTGTGGTGGTTCACGCCTGTAATCCCAGCACTTTGGGAGGCCAACGCGGGTAGATCACGAGGTCAAGAATTTGAGAACAGCCTGACCAACATGGTAAAACCCCATCTCTACGAAAAATACAAAAATTAGATGGGCATGGTGGTACATGCCTCTAATCCCAGCTATTTAGGAGGCTGAGGCAGGAGAATTGCTGGAACCCAGGAGATAGAGGTTGCAGTGAGCTGAGATCACGCCACTGCACTCCAGCCTGGGTAACAGAGTGAGAAAAAGAGAGAAAGAAAGAGAGAAAGAGAGAGAGAGAGAGAGAGAAGGAGAGAAGGAGAGAAGGAAAGAAGGAAAGAAGGAAAGAGAAAGAAAGAAAGAGAAAGAAAGAGAAAGAGAGAAAGAAAGAGAGAAAGAGAAAGAAAGAAAGAGAAAGAAAGAAGGAAAGAAGGAAAGAAGGAAAGGAAGAAAGGAAGGAAGGAAGGAAGGAAGGAAGGAAGGAAGGAAGGAAGAAAGGAAGAAAGGAAGAAAGAAAGAAAGAAAAGAAAAGAAAAGAAAAGAAAAGAAAAGAAAAGAAAAGAAAAAGTCAGCAGATGCCAGGGTCTGGTGGGGGGGAGGGAGGGATAAGTAGGAACACAGAAAATTTTTCGGACAGAGGAAACACTGTGGATGATACTATGATGGAAAATACCTGTTATGATACATTTATCTAAACCCACAGAACATACAGTGACAAGAGTGAAAACTAACATGAACTATGGACTTTGGGTCATAATGATGTGTCATTTTAGGTTCACTGATTGTAATAAATGCACCACTCTGGAAAGGGGCACAGAATGTTGGTAGTGGGGGGAATATCTATGCGTGTGGAGTTGGGAATATATGGGAAATCACTATTCCTTCCAATTTTGCTGTAAATCTAAAACTGCTCTAAAAATTTATATATTTTTAAAAATGTAGGAATTAAGGATGAGTCAAGCTCCCTGATTTCACTGGTTACTGCTTCTGCTGTCGGTTGACAGCTGCCATTCTGTTCTATCTTGGGTCCTTCAGAAACATTTTCTCCTCCCTTGAATCATCAGGTCTGATCTATCCTGGTCTCCCATTGTACAAGAGGGAACTGAGGCATGGCATGCGGTCAGGGCACTTGTCCAAGACACCGAATTGTCAGATGGCAGAGTAAACATTCAAAGCAGCTTCTTTTCAAACCCACCCACTGCGCTGTTTGCACTTGGTCACCTGCCTCTTTCTGAGCAAAGTCTGTACAAGGATAGGATGTCTTCCTGGGTAATTACTCTGAAGGAACACGTTCATACAGCGCATACGCCCACACGCCCAGGTAATAATCAACGGCTGTGAGTTTCTTTCAAACTCTCAAAAGTCTTATCCTGTATGTGCTAGGAGACCCTTGCTACAGATCAACACAAAAGCAGGGGGTTGGAGGGCAGGGGGCTGAGGGGAGAACATTTTGTTTGTAAATTATTTACCATTAAGCGCATCTACCAGCAACAGAGAGGGGAGAGTCTGCACTATTGAAAACACGGCTGCTTTGTTTTCAAGGACACACATTAATTCAAAGGAAGGCCTGATTTTGCAATAAAAAAACACAAGCTGAAAATAGAAAAAGCAAGTCACGAGCAGCTCTTCACTTTGGGAGAGGTGGGCCAAGGCTGTCAAAATGAATTGTGTGGTTTTTATTAAACATGTTCCCCGGTGCAAACACCCAAACCACAAGACCACTAGGAGTAACCTGTTCCAAACAATATGGGAGTGACTGAACTTAGTCTAAGGTAGCGGAATTACCTTTCTGTATGAAAAGGAGGGTGGTCTGCCTGGGCCACGGCTGAGGTCACCAGAAATGCAATATAAGAAGATAATTAGCTGCCTGCCCGATTTGTGGAGCTTCTGGTATAGAAGTGGTTTTCAACTCTAGCTGCCCTCGTTCTCTGCTGCAAGGCCACAAGGCTGGAAGGAAACACTATTGATGTTTCATTCTCATTGGCTAGACCTTCACAATTTAGCCTCAAATTCTCTTGGCCTGTGATATAACCATTCCAAGGTTCTGACAGTATGCTTGGGACTCTGCTGCAAATGCAAGGGCATGTTAGAGTTGCAATTGAGGGGATAGCTGGGGGGCAGGCGAGAGAAGAGAATGTGGGCATCAGTACTGATGCATGCTATAGATTTATGTCTTTTAAAATTTTAAAAATATATGCGTGATTGTTGGAACTACCAAGATCCGGTGAACATCGCAGCCTCAATATACTCCAGGGGCTAAGACAGCAAAATAGAGTTAGGCTTCCTGCCACTGACGCAGAAGGCCCAAACGAGTTTTTAAATATTGCTATGACGGTGGTGGCCACAAAACAGGATGACTAGGTCCAAAGGGAGTCTCAGCTTCCTGTAAGTACAAGTGAAGTTGTTTCAAGGGTGAGAAACTTCACATAGCAAAAACAAAAACAAAAGAGAGCCTTGGATGAGCTCAGAGACACTCTTGTCATCAGCCACTTTGGTGACACTGGCTAGGTAAGGTGATTCTACCTCCCCAGCTTCAGTGTTTACCAAACCTCAGTTATCCCTGTAACCACTTGGGCTATTTCTTTGGGTTTTCTTAAATATAACTCACTAACCTTAAAAACAGCAAACATTAGCATGGATAAAGTATCAGTCATGTTTACAAGTTGATATACTCACACATAGCTATGCAACAGTATCAATTGGGCAGTTAAAATTCACACAGCTGACTCTCTGGAGGATGGGAACCCCAAGGCACTAATGGCTTTAAAAACTTCTCAGGGGTTTCTAATATGCTACCAAGTTTGACCACCACGGTAACAAATGGAAACCAAAATCCCCTGCTATAAACACAAGGTAAGGTCAACATAGTGGTATAAAAATTGTAGCCATAGGCTGGGCATGGTGGCTCACACCCGTAATCCCAGCACTTTGGGAGGCCGAGGCAGGTGGATCACAAGGTCGGGAGATCGAGATCATCCTGGCTAACACAGTGAAATCCTATCTCTACTAAAAATACAAAAAATTAGCTGGGCGTGGTGGCAGGTGCCTGTGGTCCCAGCTACTCGGGAGGCTGTGGTAGGAGAATGGTGTGAACCCCGGAGGCAGAGCTTGCAGTGAGCCGAGATCACTCCACTGCATTCCAGGAGGGACTACAGAGCCAGACTCTGTCTCAAAAAAAAAAAAAAAAAATTGTAGCCGTATACTGATGTCTGCAGGGACTTCTGGAAATTCACCATCTTATTTGAAAGGAAGCTGTATTAGAGAAAAATTAAAAGCAAGCACCAAACTGAGACCTTTAAAGTATAATGAAGGAGACTGAATTTGTTCTGAAAAGGGGAACCACCTTCTCACTGTCTGAATCAACATTCTTGAATGCAGAACCAGCAGCTGGGAGGGAGATGGGAATCTCTCAGGGACTCGCCAATTCTTACACTCTGTAGTTCTAAAATCAATCATGATCACACCTAGGTAACTGCCACAGTCTGAGTGTCCCCCAAAATTTACATGTTGAAACTTGATCTCCATTGTGTTGGTACTGAGGGGTGGGGTCTTTAGGGTGGTGATTAAGTCATCATGAATGATTAGTACCTTGTAAAAGAGCCCATGTGAGGACACCTACCCAGCCTATGAGGAACAGGCTCTCAGACACCGCACCTGCCTTCACCTTTATCTTGGGATTCCCGGGCTCCAGAGCTGTGAGAAAATAAATTTCTTTTACTATATTTTAGAATTACCCAGTCTCAAGTATTTTGTTATAGTAGCATGAACAGACTAAGACAGTAACATAAGAAAATCCTGGGGGCTAAAAATGCTACATAGACACGCATCAAAACGCAGAAATGGATAGTCCAAGATCTATGATGGACAAACAGAGGGCACTTGATTTGCCCAATCTTAGCATCTACTCCACTTTAAGCAAAATGTTCCCGAAAAGAAGGAATTCGTTTTGTAAATGAAGTTCCACCTTATAGTGCTTGTTTATTTATGGAACCCCACAGTAAGTCCTTTGGTAAAGGAAACTACCCTGCAATGCATCTGTTTTGAAAGTCCAAGCTTTTCCTTAAGGTAAAATGTCCCTTCACGTGCATTTTTCGGTATCCAGATAAAGGTGGAAAAGGCAGCTGACGTGGGGGTATTTTCAGGGGCAGGAGGGTGAGCTTATCAACATGACAGGAGCAATGAACACTTATCAGGCTTATGTAGCCCTGGCAGTGATTGCACGCTTCAATATGGAAAATACTCATATACCACTTACTCTATGCCAGGCGCTGCTCTAAGAATTTCCCAAGTGTTAGCTCATTTAACTCATTTAATCTTAACAAGTATTAGCATCATCCTTATTTTACAGAGGAAGCAATGGAGGCCCAGAGAGGCTCATCACCTGGCCCAAGGCCATAAAGCTAGCAAGTGGTAAGGACAAGACTGGCCTTGTGACCATCTGAATCCAGAATCCATTCTCATCCACTATGCTATGCCACCTCTATGGGAATTTACTCATCACATCCTCAAAAAGCCCTGTGAGATAAGAACAGTGTTCCCTTTCTACAGACAGGAAAATGAAGGCCTGGAGGGGTTACGGGTTGAGTCCTTGCTTCCACAGCAGAGCCTGGGTTGGACTACCCTGGTCCTGAACCTGCGCTCTTAGTCACCATGTCTTCAGCCTCTCCACAGGCTTCCCAACTCTGTCCATGGTCTTGGGATCATGTGTCTGTCCTGTTCTAGATCTCAACTAGTTCATGTTGATCTAGTTGATAATCCTGTTCTAGAGCTCAATTTCCCTCATCACTATTCTTTTGAATAGTCTTCATTTCATAAAAATACAAAACAATCCATCATTCATCAGTTCAGCAATTCATGGGGTATCCTGTGAGGATACTGCAAATTTCAGTCACTCCCTCTCATATTAATCCTGCTCAGTTTCCTAGTAACATATGCACCATATTGCCCCTATTCTGAGTAATTATACAGAATACAATCGCATGTGAAATGTCAAAAATTAGAAGATAAAACTTATGTAATGTAGTCTAAATTTTTACAAAAGGAGGAAGAAATATGAAATACATTACTAAAATGATTTTAACTGAGTTATTTTACTAAAGCAGTATATTTCCTTAGTTTATACCACCTTTTCCATCTCATTCTTTTCTTTAAGTATCAGAGTAGATAATACTGTGTTCCCCAAAAAGACATATCCAAGTCCTATTTCCTGGTACTGGAGAAATAGTGTGTTATTTCTTATTTGGAAATATGGTCTCTGCAGATGCTGTCAAGTTAAGATGAGGTCACACTGGATTAGAGTGGGCCCTAATTCAATGAATGGTGTCATAAGGAGGAAATCTGGACACACACAGAAACCCAGAAAGGCGGCCACGTGACAGAAGAGGCAGAGACTGGAATGAGCAGCTGCCAAGTCAAGGAACGCGAAGGCTTGTCAGCAATCCCCAGACACTGGAAGCAGTAAGGATATGCTCCCCTAGTACCTTCAGAGGACACTTGGCCCCACAGACACCTTGATTCTGTCTTCTGACCTTCAGAACTATAAGGATACATTTCCGTTGTTTTAAGACACAATTTGTTGCCTTAAGTTTGTTACAGCAAACCTAGGAAGCTGATGCAGGCATACTGAAAACCATACTCAAAGTGGATTTTTAAGTGCCAGATTCTGCCAGGTGCAGTGGCTCACGCCCACAATCCCGGTACTTTGTGAGGCCAAGGCAGGCAGATCACTTGAGCCCAAGAGTTCAAGACCAGCCTGGGCAACATAATGAGACTCCGTCTCTACAAAAAATACAAAAAATTATCCGGGTGTGGTGGTGCATGCCTGTAGTCGCAGCTACTCAGGAGGCTGAGGCGGGAGAATCACCTGAGCCTGGGGGTAAGCTGAGGCTGCAGTGAATTTTGATCGCGCCACTGCACTCCAGCCTGGACAACAGAGTGATGTCCAGTCTTGAAAAAGAAATCCAGATTCAGACTTCCATCTTTTTGGATATTGTTTATTTTAACTAGTAAATATTACACAAGGATTCACTAAGTGGAAGTTACTATTTTCATTAAAAACTAAGAATAAGGAGAATATGTTTTTTCTTATATTGGATTCTCTTGGGACAAAATGGTATTTTTCCTAACTTTTTTCTTCCAGTCTTATTGCCCCTACTCCAAGAGACATGAGGTGATAGAAAAAATCTATCTTAATGCTATTCCAGACTAAAGATGGCAGCTCTTTACCTGATCCTGTCGACAGTCCAATTCATGCCCCAGACCAACAGGGTTGTCATGGACATTCCCTGTCACCACTGCAATGTCCATGGCTTCGTGGGATGGACGGGAGTCATAAGATACAACAGGATAGAACACGTTCTGAAACCTAGGATCAGGCCTTCTAATCTAACCTGAGACAACCAAGTAGCCTTGGGAAAGGGCTTCTTCATTCAAGTCAGGTCCTCACCCCAGGCCCCAGACCTGTATGTCCGAGTGCCAGTCCTTCCTCTCAAGTGGAACAAGACCCACGCTGAACTACTGAGCTCCCCAACTCTGCTTTCTAGGCCACCTGACCTGTGTAGCTACAACCAAAAACTCAGCCATCCTTGACTTCTGTCCTCACCCCAAATTAGCAAGTCCTAGTAGTACTACTTTTAAAACACTAAAAATCCAACCATTTCTCACCTCTCCTCTGCTACCTCTGTGAGCCCAGCCAGCACCCTCTCACCATTATCACTGCTGCAGCTGCCTAAGGGATCCCATTTATGCCCTTTTCCCCTAGGATTTTGCACAGCCAGCAGCCAGGGTAGTCTGGGACATACATGAGATCCTGTTACTCCTCTGTTCAAACTCTCCAAGGGCTCCTATGCCTCTTGGAGTAAGAGGTGCCTACAATGACTCATAAACCCCACTGACCTCATCTACTCATGACACTCAGTGAGTCTCAGGCTTTTCTTCCCTGCTACTAACTAAAGGCCACTGCACTGCTAATTTCTTCTTCCCAGAATCATCTTCCCCCAGGTATCATGTAACTGACTCCCTTCAAGGAGACCCCCTCAGAAGACACTGTGTCACTACAACTCCCCTTCCCAGCCATTTCCAATCCTGTTTTTCACTTCATTTTCATTTCATCTTCCTAACACATAGTATGTTCAACTGAGTGTGCTGTTTATGTGCCTCTCTCCCTTTCTCCTTTAGAGAGTAAGTTCCTCAACCACTGAACTTTTGTCTGTTTTGTTCATGAATATGTTCCCAGGATCTAAAACACTGCCCACCACAGAGTGAGTTCCATGAATACACGATTAAGAAAGGAGGGGTAACAGGAAGTTATATCATCTCAAGACATACTTTCCATCAAGAAGTCACTTGCTTTTTGCTAATGCAGAAGTCAGGAATAGAAAACAGCATAGTACTCTCGAGTGGTCTCTGAGAGCCCTGGCTGAGAGACAGTTTCCTGAGAAGATGGTGGGTTATCAAACAGACAGGCACATGTGCCTGGAGGTTCTCAACAGCTTGTTGCGGGGAGGTAGCAGGCGAGCCAGGAGGGCCCATGGAGGATGTGTATACCAAGTTTTTAGGCCCATCAAACTTCATCCCAGCTCTCTGCCTGCCCATTTATTAGCAAGGCTCTGAAGAATGGACATACTACAGGGACACACTACAGTCTGCAGGGAAAAGAAAGTTTCCAGAAAAGGAGCCTACTTTCTATTTTGCAATACCACTGACAGAACACACTCTACTGGCTCGCCAAGATCCAGCTGTATAAGGAAACAGGAGTTCTCCAGGCCCCCTGGGGACCAGTAAACCAGCCACCACGTGCGGCAAAGCTGTGACAAGCAGGCAAGACTTTGGCTTCTGCCTCATGCTTGTGCTGTGTTAGGCTTCGAGATTAAAGGGGGCAGCTCGCCAACAAACTGCTGGCAGGAGGAAGATACATTTATTATTTGAAAGCCTTTTGGGCAAAAAAAAAAAAAAAAAAAAAAAAAAA
>NW_016809830.1:2450784-2502799 GCF_001698545.2 Rhinopithecus bieti | reverse complement strand
AAAAAAAAAAAAAAAAAAAAAAAAAAAGTAATTGAATCTTCCTTCATAAATAGCTCTTTTTATAACACATTTGTGTTGACATCATAGTCAAGGTAATTAGAAATGTATTTGGTCTTTACTTTCTCATTACGGTGTTGAAGCACTGGCAATTTGCTCCAGTTATTACTGGATAACACACTACCCTAAAATGTAGTGGCTTAGGACAACCACCATTATATCTGATGCTTTTGTGGGTCAGGAATTTGGGCAGGGCTCAGCTGGGAGGATCTTCTGTTTGGGTATGGCATCAAAGGTCCCATTGTGTCACTTACCTGGCAGATGGGCTGGGGTGGAGGATGCAAGCCAGCATTCTCATGTCTGGTATCTTTGCAAGGATGGCTAGAAGGCTGAGCTGGGAATGTCCACCAGAACACGTAAGTGTGACCTCTCCAGCATGATGTTCTCAGGTTGAACCTCCTAAGTGGTGGATCTAGGCTCCAAGATCAAGGGTCCCAATGAACAAGGCTGCATGTTCATGTTTTAAAACCATCACAGGGTTGTTCTTAGATTACTCACACAATGTATCTTTGATTTTGTACCCAGTGGGATTCAGGTGCTCACTGGCCTCCCTACCCATCAACTCCATCAATCAGCCGTTAATTAAGCCCATTTAGATATCTAGCAATGTGCAAATACTGGCAGATATCAAAGGAAATGGCACATTGCCTGCAATGAGTAAACATGTACAATGGCCAAGGTCATATATATCTGTTCTTTAAGCTTGCCTAGCATCCAAGCTTCATTTTGGAAATGGTACTTCCATTTTCTCTTGGGGAACAACGACTTTTCCTGTCATCTTATGTAATTCAGGTGGTCCCATGACGCAGATGTGGCCAACCAGAATACAACTTACTTGCCCACTCTCACCATGGCAGTTGTTCAAAGATTGATATGTAGCTCAACAAGAGTAAATTCCAGTACTTTTCTATAACCTGGAGAAAAAAAAAGCCATAAAGGATAGCGAGAGGGGAGCACCAGAAAGTAATTTCATTAGCAGAACCAAGGGAAAGAGGCTGAATCCTGATGATAGGGTTTCAGGCTGCCTGAAGCCAGCCTACCCCTAGGATTTGCAGTTACATAAGCCAATAAACTTCCTTTGTTGGCTGTAAACAAGTCTGAGTTGGGTTTCTTTCACTTGCTACATAGATCCCTGACTTGAATCCAGGAAATAATGAGAGAGGACAACATAGTATTGGGATCAATGGAAACACTCCAAAAGATTAAAAGGCACTTATGGAATGAGCCTCTAATGCTAGATGGCAAAGGCCATTGAAATAAGGATCTCTGAGCAGTAGAGCCCAGATCAGCTACCTGCAAATCACACCATGCAGGTTGTAGCCTACTGGACTATGTGAGAGCAGCATGGTTCAAGTCACTTTGCTGCAACTCACTCCAAAATGCCTACCTCTTGGCCTCTTGAATTAAGCCAAATAACACCAGTTTAAGGAGCACTGGGCACTAAATAGCTTAGAGTTGCCACCTTTTCCCACTAGGTGGCAGCTCTGCATCAGACAGGTAGAAATTTGGGGTCTCACAAACTGACTAGAATTAGGACCCTTAAAAGTGAAGTCCTGGTGGTTTGGATGGCATCTTAAGAGTAAGAAGATCATAGGAAATGTAAGATGCCAAAAACCTACAACAGTCACAATTCCATTTAGTATCTACTCTGTATTTAGCACTGGGCTGCTGTGTCCTGTGTCCACAAAATCCAACACAGATGTCATTAAGAATTAAAATACTGCTGAGAAGCCAAGACCAACCTGCAAAAGCTTTAAGGTCAAAACAAGAGAACAAATAACTAAGCACTGAATTTTCTGCTCTAGGCAGAAAGGGCTGTAGGGATCTCCACAGTCTCAGTGTTGGAGTCCTCCCAAGCTCCACTGATGAGGAAACCAAGGCCCCTCAAAATGGCACAACGGCCTCAGGATCACGAGGGCACTGAGGGCTGAGCAGCCAAGGAAGGGCTCATTTGTAGGCAGACATTCTGGGCTGGGACCTGACAATTGGGAACAATCTGTTTTTTTTGAGACTGAGTCTCGCTCTATTGCCCAGGCTGGAGTGCAGTGGCTCGCTGCAGCCTCTCTGCCTCCCGGGTTCAAGTGATTCTCGTGCCTCAGCCTCCCAAGTAGCTGGGATTATAGGCATCTGCCACCATGCCTGGCTAATTTTTGTATTTTTAGTACAGATGGGGTTTCACCATGTTGGCCAGCTGGTCTTGAACTCCTGGCCTCAGATCATCCACCTGCCTCGGCTTCCCAAAATGGTGGGATTACAGGTGTGAGCCACTGTGCCCGGCCTTTAAGTTTTTGTTTTGTTTTGTTTTGTTTCTGTGTTTTTTGAGACGGAGTCTTACTCTATGGCCCAGGCTGGAGTGCAGTGGCATGATCTCGGCTCACCGCAACCTCCAACCTCCCAGGTTCAAGTTATTCTCCTGCCTCAGCCTCCTGAGTAGCTGGGATTACAGGTGCACACCACCACACCTGGTTAATTTTATTTATTTATTTATAGAGATGGGGTTTCACCAGGTTGGCCAGGCTGGTCTTGAACTCCTGACCTCAGGTAATCCACCCTCCTTTGTCTCTCAAAGTGCTGGGATTACAGGTGTGAGTCATCGTGCCTGGCCAGGAATGATCTTCTAAAGCAGAAGGGCATAGGAGAGTGGACCAAGGGCAGGACCGCAAGGGATAAGTCAGACATTACCTTCTGAGACTATTTTTAAAACTGCCTTTAAGCATTCCATGCTTAAGTGATTTAATTAGTAAGAGGGGACAATCCAAACAGCCTCCTCCTCCTTCCCTGGGCACAGCTCTCAATAACTCACACTTTGGGAGCTCACAGGGACAATGTCTTGTAAAATAAACTGTGGTGATGAATGTAAAAAGCAGGTTTGAAGCAGTGAAGCACCACACAACTATTTATGCAATTACACAAGGATGATATTTTTTAATTAACAAGAAAGACTAAAACTTCCTTATTCTTATGCTGCTAAGCTTGCGACCAACTAACTGAAAATAACAATAGTATAATTCTCCATTCCCAGCTCTTACATTTCCTCTCTGGTCTAGTTCTCCCTCCAAGATCACCGCTCTGAGAATCACTGCAGATCATTTTTCCAGGGGCACATTAGTTTTCTCTGGTCCGAATTCAGGCGTATTGTTTCATTATTTATTGCCGACAGCATTAGTTCTTCCTCTTGCTGTTGCACTCGGGCCCATGCTGAGAATAGAACATGGCCTCCCTCTATCATCATCTGTACATTTCATTAAGCCATGCTTCCAGGCTCCTCTGGATCCCTCATGCAGTTAATAAAGGATACCCAGCCAGCAATGACCCTAGAGGCAAAACATTGAGAGAACTGTCTACATTGTTAAGAAGGTCAAATAGCCAACAGAATGAAACCAATCCATTCAAAGACAGGCTGCTTCTTCCTAAATTAAATACACACACTCATCTATAATTTAGGTTTTTTTTAAAAAAATAAAATCTATGCATAAAATTTTATACTGAAGTATTAGAATTATCTTATGGTATCAACATTCCACTCAGCATGGGATCCAAACATAAGTGACAGATTTTGTAATTGCATAAACTCCAAAACAAAGGTGATATCTTGACTTAACATAGGAAAATGTTTATCAAGTTATGGATACCTATGTGTGACCCCAAGGTAGACATGGCCAATATGGGAACTAAGACAGGTCTGGCAGATCTACCTACAAAACTGTAGGAACTGCATTAAATGTGAGAAAGAAGTGAAGGACTTCTCAGAAATTGGGGTCTCAACAGCCTAAACATACTAGAGACCTGAATCCAACTGGAGGGAAAAATCTGAAATAAATGTGATAAGCTAAAACTCAAACTGAAGTATAATCATTTTGCAAAATGGAAATGAGGCCCTCAAAGGGCTATATACTCTTAATGAAACAATGGCTTTTAAAAACCACAAACACAAAACAAAACAAAAAAGCTCTGCAAGGGGAAGCAGCAGGGAAACTTATTCATTTGGGCCTTAGCTGTAGAGAGGGAAAAGGCCTCCCCACTGTGAATCTATCATCATAGATCTGTGTCCACACAGCTTCAGGGATTGCGTTTAGACTGAATCCATGACCTGTGATCCCTAAAGCTACAACATTAACCAAAAGTGGTCTCAATTTGAAGGCACTTCCAGGTTTCTGGCAGAAGCAAACAAGTGTCCTGTGGAGGCCTGTTCTCAAGCCAGGGACTTTTGGACTGCCACAGATTATGGTGGTTAAATGTGGGTTCCCAATAAAAAGTGAAAAATACTGAAGAGAACAAAACTCTGAGCTAGAGTTGGTAAAAACAAGAAATAGCAAAAGAGAGAATTAGCATACCCAAGGACTTCAGATTGGCATCTTCAAATGCAGATTATAAAATAAATTAGAAGTATCATTTATTTAAATAATGAAACTAAAACATGAGTGAGGAACAAGAGTTACATGACCAGGAAGATTTGAAAAAGAAGCAATTTTTACACATGCAAAATATATCATCAATGATACTAAACACTCAAATAGGTCAGATAGAGTCAACACAGTTAAAGAATGAATTACCTACTTGAGGAAACATCCCAGTACATAGCACGAAGAGGAAGAAAATGAAAGAGGGATTAAGAGACAGGGAGATGGAACAAGAAGGTTGAACATATGTCTAACTAGAAACCCAAAAGAAAGAAGAAACAGGCAGTAGTTGAAGAGATAACAGCTGAGAGTTCTCCAGAATTGATGAAAAACAAACATCTTCAGATTCTGAGAGCACAAGAAATTCTAATTGGGGAAAGAAGGAACCTAGATGCAAGCAGAGTAAAAAGTAGAGACAGCAAAGCCACTTTAAAGGCAGAGAAGAGATAGATTACTTCAAAGCAATGACATTTTGATATTAGACTTTTGCAGCTACAAATGGAGGCCAGATGACAATGAAATCATAGCTTCAAAGTATTGATGGGAAATCCTATTAATCTAGCATTGTGGATATGGCTAAACTGACATTCAAGAAATTAAGCAAAATAGTATTTTTAGCAAACAAAAAGAGAAAGTAAAGTACAAACAGTATATCACCATAGGACTTGCTAAAGGATGTATTTCATCAGAAAGGACAATTATCTCAAAGGGAAAACTGAGATGAAATAAGGAAAAACAAGCAAACTGATAAATGTGGAGAAATGTTTTAAAAACCAACTAGAAAACCAGTAATTTAAAAAAATCTAATTTCTGGGAATTGGAATAAAGATATATCCAAAATACTGATCAAAAATCACAGATACAATGGAAAGGGATGACGATGATCAAAATTAAAATATTCTAATAAAGTACTGTATTATTCAGGAAGAGAAAAGGGTATTTGTGAACAATAGACATGAAACTGTTTGTTCACCTAAGAGTAACCCACTAATATCTGGAAATGGAATGTCTAATTTCCAAAAACTGTAGAGGAAGAATATATTTAGATTTAAAAAAAAGCAAGATAGGAAAGTAAAATAAAGGCAGCAGCTGCATTTAAAAAAAAAGCACAAAATGACATGGCAGAAATAATTGATCAGAAATGGCAACAGAGTTTTAGAAAAGAGATTAGATTTTAAAAACCAAAATCTAAGCTGCATGTGATAGCTCATGCCTATAATCCCAGCCCTTTATGAGGCTGAGGTGGGAATGACAGCTTGACCCCAGGAGTTCAAGACCAGCCTGGGTAACATAACTAGACTGTCTCTACAAAAAAAGAAATATTAGCTGGTGGGCCCCTGTAGTCCCAGCTACTCAGAAGGCCATGATCATGCCACCGCACTCCAGCCTGGGCGACAGAGCGAGACTCTGTCACTAAAAAAAACACAAAAAACAAAAAACAAAAAACAAAGCTCTAGCTCTGAACTCCTTACATAAGGCATACCTAAAATATAGAGCACAGACACAGAGGAGAGGGGTGGAAGAGGAAAAATAGCTATATTCAAACAAGACAAAATAGACATTGAGGCAAAAAGGTAAAAAGAATTTAGGATAAAGAGTCATTTATATCTTGGCACTACCTAGATAAGAGGGAAACACTTTTACCCATAGACCTGCCTCAAATAGGTCTGTGTGAAATGCACACAGCAATACATTTTGAAGTTGTCCCATATCGAGGCATCTGGAGATGAGATCAGAAATTCTCTGAAGAAAACAACTTTTTTCCAAGGCCTTCAGAATTCCAAGGAATTCACACATAAAGATCCAGGGACAAGGACTTACAGTCAAAAGTCACAAACACAAAAGAAACCTAGACAGAGCAAGACTTACCACACATTTAATATTCCAAGAAATGAGAGGCCTCTTTCAAGAATGCAATAAAACCAACATTTATAGAGAAACAAAACAGAACGTTTACCAACAGATCCTCACACTAAAGGAAAGTCTTCAAAACATACTTTGGACAGAAAGAGTATTATCCAACATAAAAGATTCAAGATAGAGGGAATAGTGAACAAAAGAGAATCTGTTTATATGTGGATACCACTAAACAGATACTGACTGTAAAATTAACCATAGTATCTAACTTGTGGAAGGAGAATAAGATAGAATTAAAATACTGGATGACAACAGCATTTACACTGGAAAGCAGTGATTACCTTGATAGTGGCTTTCAATGCAAATAATTATCATTAATCTTTGGTGTGACTTCTAATATTCTATTGAGGTTTGTGTAAAAATTCCTCCAGGTAAAATTCTACAAGTTTTTGAAGCAGAATTTTCAGCAAATGCTAGAACTGTAATTAGAGTTCTCCCAATGCATTACCTTAAAGAAAATATCAAGAATGGAGGTTATGTAAATAATCTAACACATAATTCAAAAGGTTGAATCCCAGCAGTACATTTGGAATTTATACAAACAATCACAAATCAAGTTCACTTTGTCTTATGACAAACAACATGATCTTAATTTTTCATGATCTTTAGTATTTCTATCCTTGGTGCTGTATCTTTCACTATTAGTCTTTCATGTTTTAAGGTTCAATGATGTTACAATTCTTGATCCAATGAAATTAAAATTAGAGGCTTTGCTAAAATGAAACACAACAGAACAAGAAAAGTGATAAAACATGTTAATAGTCTGATTTATCCATCAATTACAAAGAGGTGTGTTAAAATCTCAGTCAATCCAAACATGAAACACACCACACACCCAACCACCCACCCACCCCAGAAGGACAGATAAAACAAAATTAGCCTACAGATAAAGAAGTAGAATAAAGAAAGCTAAGGTGTACAAAGGAATGAAAAAAACAACTTATTAAAGTTTGTTCTTTGGAATAAACCAGGCAAACCTCTGGAGAGATTAATGAGGAAGCAAAAAGACGACAATATTAGGAATCACAACTGGAGCATAACTTCAGACACAACCGATTTAAAATATAATGAATTTCATGCCTATACAATTTTAAACTGTGATTTAAAAATTGTGGGAACACGAACAAATTCCTAGCAAACTACAACTTAATAAAAGTAATTCAAGAGGATATGGAATACCCGAATATTTCTGCAACCATTCAGTCAAGTGAATTCAATTAAAATCTTTTACAACATAAAACTAGGCCTGGAGCACTTCCTAGGTATGCTCTAACCAAGCATGCGAGGAACAAATAATCCTAGTTTACCCAAAACCTTTCAAAAAATAGAAAAAGAGGAAACAACTTTTAACAAGCTTTGAGGTTGGCATAACCTGGATAACAAAACCAAAGACACCATGAGAAAAGAAAATTACAGGAGCATTTGAGGAACGTAGATACAAAATATCGGAAAACTGTGTCTCGTGATGTATAATAAAGGTAAGGCATCACGAACAAAATGGGTTTACGTTAGGAATGCAGAGTTTGTTTAAAATCATGTTACCTCAAAAAAATGAAATGGTGATCAATAAAATTTGACAGTGATTTCAAAATAACACACTCTTAGCAAGTAAAGAATGGATTTATGCTTCTATAACCAACAGAGAACTTTCACATGCATAGAAACCATGCTTGCAAATAAACTTTGTGGTGAAATGTCTAAAGCATTTCAAGATCAGCACAACATAAGGATATCAACTTTTTTTCACCAATTCTACTGCACAGTGTACTAGAGCAACGGTTGTTGAAGTGTGGTCCTGGACCAGCAGCGTCAGCATCACTAGAGAACATCACTAGAGAATGCACATTTACTGGCTTTACCCCACATCCACTGAATCAGAAACTCAGAGTGAAGCTCAGTAGCCTGTGTTTTAATAAGCCCTCTACAAGTGATTCTGATGCACTTTGAAGTTTGAGAACCACTCAGATTTCAAGTAGACTAATGAGACAAGGAAAATATATAAAGCTTAGAAAAAACAAACTCACCTGTTGATATAATTGCTCTTATAGAAACCCAATACAATCTTCAAGTTATCACAATCACAGGCTACCAAAACACACACACACATAGCCCAGATCTTAAATTCATTCACATATCTCTTCAAGAAAAAACAAATACAACTTTAAAAGGATAGCATTTATAATATTAAAATTAGGTTTTTGGAGTAAGTCTAGCAAAAGACTTTTTATAGAAAAGAAAGAACAATTCATAAAAGATTAAAGAATTTTAAGACTAGATAATTATACTATGTTCATAGATAAGAAATCTAATTTGAGAGTAACTGGTTTATTTTAACCTTTAGATTCAATTACTTTTGGTGCAACTTATTTTGGCAGAACTTGACTAATTGTAAAATTTAAGAGGGTAAATGGCATCCAAAAGCAACAGGTCTGCCTGGGCCCAGGAGTTCAATACCAGCATGAGCAACATGGCAAAACTTTGTCTCTAAAAAAAATTCAAAAATAAGCCAGGCATGGTGGTGTGCACCTGCAGTCCCAGGAGTGGAGGCTGAGGTGGGAGAATGGATTGAACCCAGGAGTCCAAGGCTGCAGTGGGCCTTGATCACAACCCACACTCCAGCATAGGTGACAGAGCAAGACCCTGTCTTTAAAAATAAAAAACAAAGCTAATGCACCATGATCAAGTAGGTTTTATCCCTGGGATTCAAGGATGATTCAACATAGGCTTATCAAGAAATGTGACTCATCACATAAACAGAAATAAAGACAAAAACATATGATTATCTCAATAGATGCAGAAGAGACTTCTCATAAAAGTCAACGCTCCTTCATGTTAAAAACTCAACAAATTAGGCAATGAAGGAACATACTGCAAAATAGTAAGAGCCATCTATGACAAACCCATAGCCAACATCATACTGAATGGGCAAAAACTGAAAGCGTTCCCCTTGAAAACTGGCACAAGACAAAGATGTCCTCTTTCACCACTCCTATTCAACTTAGTACTGGAAGTTCTGGCGAGAAGTTGGGCAAGAGAAAGAAATAAAAGGCATCAAAATATTAAAAGAGGTAATCAAACTATCCCTGTTTCCAGATGATATGATTTTATCCCCAGAAACCCCTATAGTCTCTGCCCAAAAGCTCTTTGATCTGATAAATTCAGCAAAGTTTCAGGATAGAAAAAAAAATCAATGTACGAAAATCAGTAGCATTCCTATATGCTAACAACATCCAAGCCAAAGTGCCAAATAAAGAATGCGATCCCATTCAAAACAGCCACAAAAATAATACAGTATCTAGGGATATAGCTGAACAGGGAGGTGAAAGATTTCTACAGAAAGAATTATAAAACACCAAAGAAATCAGAGATGACTCAGACGGAAAAACATTCCATGCTCACAGATAGAATCAGTATCATTAAAATGGCCATACTGCCCAAAGCAGTTTACAGATTCAATGCTATTCCTATGAAACTACCAATGACATTCTTTGCAGAACTAGAAAAAACTATCTTAAAATTCATTATGGAACGAGTCTGAATAGCCAAGGCAATCCGAAGCAAAATGAAGAGAGATGGAGGCATCACATTACCTGACTTCAAACTATTATGTTACAATAATCAAAACAGCTTGGTGCTGATACCAAAACAGATACACAGACCGACGGAACAGAACAGAGAGCCCTGAAATAATGCCATACCCCTACAACCATCTGATCTTCAACAAAGTCAACAAAAACAAACAATGGGGAAAGGACTCCCTATTCAATAAATGGTACTGGAATAACTGGCTAGCCATATGCAGAAGACTGAAATTGGACCCCTTCATTACACATATACAAAAATCAACTCAAGATGGATTAAAAACTTAAACATAATGCCTAAGACTATAAAAACTCTGGAAGTAACCTAATAAATACCATTCTGGACATAGGAACTGGCAAAGATGTCATGAGAAAGATGCCAAAAGCAATTGCAAAAGAAACAAAAGTTGACACATGGGACCTAATTAAACTATTAGGGAGAATAAACAACTTCTATACAGCAAAAGCAGCTATCAACAGAACAGACAACTTACAACATGGGAGAAAATATTTACAAACTACGTATCTGACAAAAGTCTAATATCCAGAATCTATAAGGAATTTAAATTCACAAGCAAAAAACCAAACAACCCCATTAAAAAGTGGAGCAAAGGACATGAATGGACACTTTTCAAAAGAAGACTGATGCACAGCCAACAAGCATATGAAAAAATGCTCAATATCCCTGATCGGAGAAATGCAAATCAAAACCACAAGCAGACACCATCTCGTACCAGTCAGAATGGCTATTAAGAAATAACTGATGCTGGTGAGGCTGCAGAGAAAAGGGGATACTCCTACACTGCTAGTGGAATGCAAATTAGTTCAGCCATTGTGGAAAGTAATTTAGTGATTTCTGAGAGAACTTTAAACAGAATTACTATTTGACCCCTCAATCCCATTACTACTATACCCAAATAAATAAAAAACATTCTACCATAAAAACACGTGCACACATATGTTCATCACAGTACTAGTCACAATAGCAAATACATGGAATCAACCTAAATGCCCATCAACGAACGTTACAACAGATTAAAAAATATGTGGTATACACACCATGGAATACTACATAGCTGAAAAAAAAGAAAAAGATCATGTCCTTTGCAACATAGATGGAGCTAAAAGCAAACTAACAAGGGGACAGAAAACCAAATATTACATGTTCTCCCCTCTAAGTGGGAGCTAAACATCACATACATATGGACACAAATAAGGGAACAACAGATGCTGGGGCCTACTTGAGGGTGGAGGGTGGGAGGAGGGTGAGGACTGAAAAACTACCTATTGGGTACTATCCTTATTACCTGGGTGATAAAATAATCTGTACACCAAACCCCCATAACACAAGATTTACCTATATAAACAAACCTGCACGTGTACCCCTGAACCTAAGTTAGAAGTAAAAGTGCAAATGTCCAAGAACCACCAAAATATTCCTGAAAAACAAAGTAGAGATCACCTTCTACCAGATAAAGATACGTAAACATATAGTAATCAAAATCGTTTGATACTGGTAAAGAAATAGACAAACAGGTGAATGGAACAAAATCAAAAGTCCAAATGGATAACATGCACACACGAAAAAGTGAGTGATGGCATGGAAGGACTGAAAGCATTAAAATCAGTGAGGCTTGGACCCTGCCTTCCCATCAGGGGAAAAAATGCAGCTGGATACCTATCTCATACTTCACATAAAAAAAATTCTACATGGATTGGAGAAGGTAAAACTATAAAACTTTAGGAGGGAATGCAGGTAGATATTAAGAAAAAAAATGTGTAAGCCATGAAGGAAAAAGGCAGATAAAATCGATAACATTAAAATTCAAATTCTTTTCATCAAAAAAACCCATAAACTTTCTGCAGCACATAACCTGACAAAATATTAGTATTAAAATCTGTAAAGAATCAATGAATCAATAAAATAAAAACAATCTGACAGAGAAATACGTAAAAGGCATTTCACTGGAGGAAATGCTAATTGTCCATTAACTCAGAAAGATGTTCTTAATCTCATTAAGAATCAGAGAAATGCAAATCAGAACTCCAAAGATACCATTTTATACCCACATGACAAAAAATGATCACAGTTCTAATTGTGCAGAAGGTGAAATAACGGGAATCTTCTTCCATTGTTAGTAGGAGTGTAAACTGACACCACCACTAGAGAAAATAGTTCTCCAGCAAATTCAAACATCACCTTCCATGACTGTGTAGGTCCCTCCTTGGAGACATCCTTTAGAAAAACTTGCACATGCATACCAGGAGGTACCTGTAAGAAGATTCACAGCAGCAGTGTCATAAAAGGAAAACAGATGTCTAGGGACAATCCAAACGTCTATCAACATAGACATTTGCACACAACAGAATACTGGGCTGCAGTGAAAATTGTCAACTGCATCAAAGGAATGACTCTCAAGAATACAATGGGCCGGGCGCAGTGGCTCACGTCTGTATACCCAGCACTTTGGGAGGCCGAGGAGGGTAAATCACAAGGTCAAGGGTTCGAGACCAGCCTGGCCAACATGGTGAAACCCCATCTCTACTAAAAATAAAAAAAAATAGCCAGGTGTGATGGTAGGTGCCTGTAATCCCAGCTATTCGAGAGGCTGAGGCAGGAGAATTGCTTGAACCCAGGAGGTGGAGATTGCAGTGAGCCGAGAGCGTGCCATCGTACTCCAGTCCTGGCGACAGAGTGAGACTCCATCTCAAAAAATAAAATAAAATAAAATAAATACAATGAAGGAAAAATGTATGTCAAAGGTAGAGGGCTACAGTAGAGAAAATGTTCTAGGCAAATGGTTGTTTTAAAAATTAAGCAGTTCACCACTAGATGGTTGGGTGGATGGTACCAGTCTGTACTCTGATGACTTCTCATCAACTGCTTTCTTTTACTGCCTCCTCCCAGATGTCCTTTATCTGCCATTAGACGCAAATACATTTTCCAATTGCACATTTCTTTTTTTTTTTATTTATTAACTTTAGTTCTAGGTACATGTGCAATAACGTCAGGGTTGTTACAAGTAACTTGGCCATGTTGGGTGTCTGAACCCCCTCAACTCGCAGCACCATCAAGTCATCATTTATACATGTAAAGCCCCAATGCAATCCCACCCCCCCCTCCCCCATGAATAGGCCCCAATGTGTGATGTTTCCCCTCCCCCGAGTCCAAGTTTCCTCCCATTGTTCAGTTCCCACTATGATGAGAACATGGTGTTGGGTTCTCTTCTTGTGATAGTGTTGCTAAGAATGAGGTTTCCCAGCTGCATCCATGTCCTAAAAGACTCAACTCATCCTTTTTAAGGCTGCAAGATCGCCATGGTGGGTATATGCCACCCAATTTTTTCCTTAACCATCTGTCACAGAGGACATGCACATTTCATGTGTTATTTATCCCATTTTAAATCAGACCTTAAATATCTGACTCTAATTTTTGATGCTCACAGTACAGAAAACAAGCCGCCATCGACACTATTTGAGCAAATATTCCACTGATTTGAACGCGATTTAGTGGGACTTCAAAAAGCATTTTTGAAAAGCAACTGTTTTGGAAGTTTAAACCTCTCAAAGTATAGGACGCTTGATATCCCAAATGTACAAGTCCTAACACCTGGGGTGGAATGTGTTCTTTGTTCAAGTGGTTTAGGGAAATGCTTCTTTAAGTCGAACAAGTTACTAGGCCAGGCATGGTGGCTCATGCTTGTAATCCCAGCACTTTGGGAGGCCGAGGTGGATCACTTGAGGCCAGGAGTTCAAGACCAACCTGGCCAACATGGCAAAATCCCATGTCTGCTAAAAATACAAAAAATTAGCCAGGTGTGGGGATGCACACCTGTAATCTCAGCTACTCAGGAGGCTGAGGCAGGAGAATCGTTTGAACCCGTGGAGGTAGAGGTTGCAGTGAGCCAAGATCATGCCACTGCACTCTTGCCTGAGCAACAGAGTGAGACTGTCTCAGAAAGCGGGGTGGGGGTGGGAGTGGGGTGAGGTTGAACAGGTTTTGAAACTACAGTCTTCTCGGAACATTTAACATGCAAATATCTACCATGAAAGCCCAACTCAGGGATACAAGCAGCTTTTCCCAGATGTATTTGGCCCAGGCCCTCTCCTCCACCGCTGGAGCCTCCCATAGGATTAGCAGTCTATGGCAGCGGTCCCCAATCTTTTTGGCACCAGGAACTGATTTCATGGAAGACAATTTGTCCATGAGGATTTGAGGGAGGGCCAGGGGGATGGTTTTGGGATGAAACTGTTTCACCTCAGATCATGAGGCATTTATTAGATTCTCACAAGGAGCCCACAACCTAGATCCCTCGCATGCACTGTTCTCAACAGCGCGCATGCCACTATCAGAATCTAATGCCATTGCTGATCTGACAGGAGGTGGAGCTCAGGCAGTAATGCTCCCTTACCTGCCACTCACCTCCGGCTGTGCAGTCTGGTACCAGTCTGCAGCCCAGGGGTTGGGGACCCCTGGTCTATGGAACACAATTTGAGATACACTGGCCTGGCTCACCTAAGGCTTCTCTATTGATTCCATGTGTAAGTTCTGCTCTTCCTGTCTTCTTCAGCTTACAAAGCATCCCTCCCCAGACCCTCTCCTTGTAAGCCACTTTAACCTGTCCTCGGGTAAACTGCTGCACACTCCAAAATGACAATTTTTTCCAGTCACACTTACCATTACTTCAGAACCACCACCTTCAGAATGCTTTATCTAACTGAATGCTGCAGTAGTTAATCTTTTCAAGGACTATTTGCCATTTTAAAGAATTTGGTAAATAAAAGTTTCTAATTAGTTGGTACAACGTGTGGGGAAACGTCTCTGTATACACATGCCCCCTAATACCTCCTATTTCTCCCTCCACGCTGTCACTAACTCCCAGCTTTTGGGGGGACAGGTGGACAGAAACTCTACCCACAATGCCTCCCCATAAAACATCCTTGCCAATCCCTACATTTAAAAAGTCATTTACAAGCAAATTGAATCCCAAACAAAAGATTTTCCTGCATCTCACAAATTATCAGTGAAAAAGAGAGTATATTGAATTATTTCAATTCTCTTTAGACATAAACAGGCAAGAAAAGTTATACCCATCAAAATGTTACCCTTGGCCAGACCCGGTGGCTCACACCTGTAATCCCAGCACTTTGGGAGGCCAAGGTGGGTGGATCACGAGGTCAGGAGATCGAGACCATCCTGGCCAAATAGTGAAACCCTGTCTCTACTAAAAATACAAAAATTAGCCGGGTATGGTGGTGCATGCCTGTAATCCCAGCTACTCAGGAGGCTGAGGCAGTAGACTACAGTGAGCCCAGATCGCGCTACTGCACTCCAGCCTGGAAACAGTACGACACTACGTCTTAAAAAAAAAAAAAAAAAAAAAAGCTACACTTACTCCCAATTTGTCATCTGCTGATTTAGGGATCCTAAGAATATCTCAAGTCCACACATGGCTTCTGGAAACCGGCACTTTACATCTGGACATCGGATAGATTCAGTGTGACAGGTAACAAAAAACATCACGCCAATGGCAGACAAGTCTCTCCTGCTTCTCAGTAAGAAAAAAAGCCAGATTTTAAAACTACCTGTTTCCCTTCAGAATCAGTCCCGTAGAAGCCCACAGCATATCTATGGCACTTCCCCCAATCCAAAGCCTTCCTATATCCCATTCCATCAAGGTCTCTCTAATCTCAGCCATGAAAAGAGAAACCTACATTAAGATGTTCAAATGGAAATCTACCATCTCAGATTTTCCGGAGACATCATAAACTAGGACAAAATAATCTGTAGCCAGAACCCTCCCCCATATTCTAAGCAAGTTGTAGGGATTTTTTTCTTTTTATTTTTTTTTGAGACGGAGTCTCGCTCTGTCGCTCACGTTGGAGTGCAATGGCACAATCTCGGCTCACTGCAAGCCCCGCAGTGAGCTGTATCCGCCCGCAGTGATCTGCCCGGAAGTTGTAGGTTTTGAAACCAGTACAGCCAGGCTTTGCTGCCCATCACGTGCCTTAAAAGTATTAAAACACAGGCCAGGCGCGGTGGCTCACGCCTGTAATGCCAGCACTTTGGGAGGCCGAGGCTCGTGGATCATGAGGTCAGGAGATCGAGGCCATCCTGGCTAACACAGTGAACCCCCATCTCTACTAAAAATACAAAAAAATTAGCCAGGCGTGGTGACAGGCGCCTGTAGTCCCAGCTACTCTACTCGGGAGGCTGAGGCAGGAGAATGGTGTGAACTCGGGAGGCGGAGCTTGCAGTGAGCCCAGATAGTGCTACTGCACTCCAGCCTGGGAGACCTAGCGAGACTCCGTCTCAAAAAAAAAAAAAAAAGGTATCAAAAGACAGCAGTTTAAAAGGTGTAGAGAATTTCTCTGGAGAAGGCTAATGGGGTCTACCCAACCCCTTTGCCTCAAATCAAGTTAGAGGGTTTCCAGGGAAAAAGCGGAAGTTGCACATGGGTCCACTGGTGTTTGTCAGGCATAGGGAACTATGCATGGAAAATTTAAAAGGCTATCCTGATGGATGATCACTGTCAGAATTTGTTGGGACCAAACAAGTGAGAGTTTCCTGTGGGCCAGATAGGGACTTAGGAAAGGGAGCAGGACTAGATTGTCCTGAGAGGGATTCCACCCAAGAGGACTACCTGGAGGAAGAGAGGATCCCAACCCAGAAGTGGATGACCCAGAATTAGCTTCTAAGAGGGGAAATCTACAAGGCCATTTAGAGGAGCCATGGCTGCGCCCATGCTGGTGAGACAGGGATGAGGGTCTTGGGTTGGGACAGAGCTTACAGCATCTAAAATAAGTATTCTCAACTTGGGAATAAGTTTGGGCTTTAGGGAACCACAACCCCTGTGAGATTAAACACAGAATTTCACGTGTATGTGACCAGGTTGCACTCCCAAATGGGTCTAACCGAATATGGTTAAGAATAGCTACCCTAGAGGAGTAAACACTCCCCATAAAATCTCTCAGCAGAGACATGACAAGTTTCATGTAGCAATGATTTCAAAACGGTACTGCCCGATGAGAGCCAGGTGTGCAGCCGCCTCACTGCTGATGAGGTGCTGGTCCATGTGCTTTAACCATCAGCCAAGCTATAAATGGGACCACCAGCATAACATGAACACAGAATTTAAGGCGGTGATCAGGTCACTGTGGCATTTCCTCCCAGAAAGCCGTTTTAGTCCAAGATATGAAGATAACCCCTAATCAAATTCTGGGGACCACCAGCCTCAGTAAAACCATGCAATAGGCTCTGATCTTTCTGTGGGCCTACGGATGGGAACCTAAATTCCAGAAGGAATCTGCTGAGTTGATATTTTCTAATAACAGAAATAGTGACTAAAGCAAAAAGCTGATGCTACACTCAAGAAAATCTTAGTAACAGTTTCCCAGACTTTCTCCTTTAATCCCTATTTACATTTGGTTTCATTTCTGCCTAAAACTACCCACATTAAGTAAAAATACCCACATTAAGTAACAGAACAAATTCAGCCTTAAGTGTTCAGCAATGAAGTGGAGTTTGTTTAATGTAACCTCCAAATATAATTACACTATTAGTTAAATGGCTGTATAATTAGTGGCCCAGGAAATGACCCTATGTTATGTGAAAAAAATATGTACCCACAGGATCTCAATAACAAGAAATACATATATAGAAAAAAGACTGGAAGGATATGCACTAAAACAGCAATAATGCTACCTGTCTGATGCAGTTATGGTTGTATTGTTTTTATACTTTGTAGTTTTCTGTATTTTCCAGATTTTTTCTGCTTTTGTAATCAGACTTTGTAATCACCCAATTTACTCTGCAAGGCTTGTTCCTAACAACTGGGTTGACAGAAAACTGTGTTCATCTTTTTCAAAAAGAATATTCTGTCCAGTTCATATAATCCACTCTACAGTCATCAAAGGAAATGCACACGTATTAGACCTATCCCTCCATCTGTGAATAATTACCTCCAATTTATTAAAATGTGCAATGTTCAACTAGGTACGTATAAGGAGAGGAGGACAGAATTTTCAAATTCTGTTATTTGGTACACATTTCAATTGTTTTGATGGAATAAAAATTCAGTTCTGAATAAATGCGTACACAAAGCTTTCAACTTTAGAGTTTTGAGTAAAATTTATTTCAAAAGTGTTCTCATGTTGTGTGATTGTGTAAGAGGGAGAACATGGAGACAGTAAATTAGGCAATCTACTAGATTATTCCCCAGAACTACAAAATGTTGGGAGTTTTGCATATACCGTCTTCTCCAGTCTATCTTGGAGAGCTACCACAGATGAACAAATCCTTACATCAAAAGTATGTGACAAAGAGAAACATAACATAGTTAAATTAAGGTCAAAATGAGAAAAGTGTATGAACACAATGGAAAAAAAATCCAGATGGCCCTGTGTCAGGTCTCCCCATACAACACAGGGAGCTGTGGGCCCTCAATGAGAATAGCTTGCTGGGCAGAGCAAGTTAGAAGCCTACTCAGTAAGTGTGAGGCAGCTGGAGCATAAACATACACATTCCCTTTTCCCCTCCATTTAACAGTGGAGAAAAGAGAGAAGAACTGAGTCAGCCAGAGCTGCTATTTTGTTTTAAAGACCTGGATACATAAGCGCTTGGAGAACCGGGTGGCTGGGCCTCACAGAACCCTGTGACAGTCTAACCTCAGTTTCTGGAACCCTTTAGCTGATGAGTTTGTAAACACAGGTATCAGCAGCCAGGCATGCTCACACCTGTAGCCCCAGCATTTGGGAGGCTGACGCGGGCAGATCACTTGAGGGCAGGAGTTCGAGACCAGCCTGGAGAAAACCCCATCTTTACTAAAAATACAAAAATTAGCCAGGTGTGGTGGTGCATGCCTGCAGTCCCAGTCACTTAGGAGGGTGAGGCACAAGAATTGCTTGAATCCAGGAGGCAGAGGTTGCAGTGAGCCAAGACCATGCCACTGCACTCCAGCCTGGGCAACAGAGCAAGACCCTGTCTCAAAAGAACAAAAAGACACAGGTATCAGCAGCTGGGACAGAGGAACTTTTGGTGCCCATGGACCAACTCAGCTAGTGATGGGTGCAGCCTGCACCACAGCCCAGACCTTGGCTTTGAACAGGGCCCAGCTGGCTAAGCTCTGTCCAGCATCCCTTCTTCTTTCATTACCTTGTATTTCTTCAACCAAGTTTAGCTCCTCTCAGAGATGCCCAGGTTAGAGCTGTGAGAATCTAATGCTAATTGCTGTCATTACCTGATAATGCATAAATCTACGTTTGATCCCTACTGACACACACTTCAAACTAACTGCAGGCATTTAAACACAGGGGAAGGGAGAGAGTGTCTGAGGAGAGGATGACTCAGTGGTCCATCAAGACTATTTTTTACAAAGTTCAATGTGTATTTCCAACAGTGGACAGAAAGCATTCCATGAAACCTAGCACAGGACTGTTACTAGACATGAGAAACTTTCATCCTTGCCCATTATCTTACAGACAACAGTGGCCATCTGGAGATCTGTGCACTGCCCCTTGGAACCTGGTTGTTATACCTCTGGGCTCATCCCCTCCTGCCCCTCCCTGCTGGGACTCCCTCCACCAGTTCTGTGAGCACAGCAAATACACTCTGCATGTCAAATAGCCTGGAAAGCAGTTTAACATTTAACAGTTGATGCAGACTGATGTGCAAGACAAAAATCCACACCCGGCTCTCAAGTTTACCAAAATGAACAAGTCCTTTATAAGTTAAAGCTTTATGTATGATAGCAGCTATTGTTAATAAAGCACCATAACAACAGACAGACATTTACACACATCAACTACGTCATTCTCACAGCCAGTGTTATCGATGTGGCAACAGCCTCAGAGACGTCAAGGCAAGATGTCAAGACCCTCTGCCTACACTTTAGCAAGGGACAGAATGTGGATTCCCATTCCTCATTCTTGCTGCACCCAAAGCCCATGCTCTTTCGAATGTAACATCCTGCCACCTCGGGCTGCTGTTGGACATTAATGGTAACCCATGCCCTTTCATTCCTGACTCACAACACAAAAGTAAAAGTGGGGGTGGATGGATGCAAGCAGCCCACATGCTCAAGCACTCACAGAGCTCATGTTACAGGCTGGGGCCATCCCAGTCTAGGTGCTGACACTCCAAGAGTCACTAGGCTGGGGCTCTGGCCTGGAGCTCAGAGCCTTGGGGTCCCACTGGCCAGAAATGACCATGGAAGGGTGTCTTCAAGGGGCACATGGGAAAGGAGGGAGGGGTCCCAGACAGCCCTTCCCCACTTGTTTTAGTGGCACTTGGGGGTGGGGGAGCCCAGGTGAGCCATCTCCACCCAGCTGGGAGCCACCTTCCAGAGTCCGCTCTCCTTCCTCCACTTGGTTCCCAGCTTCAAGGCCACAGATGTGACTTAAAATATGGCAGAATCTACAGACAGAATTCTCAGAAGCTTCTGCTCACAGACCATAATTATTCTCAGAATCATAATAGGGAACTGTTTTTTTTTTTTTAAAACAAACAAACAAACAAACAAACAAACAAAAAACAGATACACAGCACTAAGGCAGTTTCCATTGTCCACCGCTGCCCAGATACCAAGTCGGGTGGTGGGATGGGAGGGACCAAGCCCAGCACACACGAGAGGCAGCAACCAAGCTCTCCACTCCAAGCAAAACAGGCTCCAGACCTCTAGAGTGACCCCCTTCCTCCCTAAGGTCCTCCATGTGAATGACATTTAGCCTCCTGTTCCCCCCTTCAGCTTTTCATGATCCCATGGGAAACTCCCAACGTGACTGGGTTCAGAAAGTCTGGCACGTTAAAAGGTGCCTAATCCTGTTAGTGTGCGGGATAATCGTTTCAGAGAAGACCTCAGCACCAGCTTATACTACTAAGTACAATTTCCTCTGAAGTTATTATCCCAGCTAGAATTTGAATTGTAAAGTATTTCTGATGCCCTGGGAAAGCTCACCACACATTCCAGAACCGCACTTCTCCCTCTAACTCTCTCTCTGCTTGGAAGTTACAGCCGCCTCCTCTGGTTACCAAACATCTTTGTTTATCATGAATTTCTCCACTCTCACTGCCTTGCAGGTTGTCCCTGAGAACAAGCCCATCCTCCCCACTGATCCTGTACCTGAGCAAGGGGCTCTGAAGTTGGAAATAGGCTTAGTCCTCGGTGGCCAAGCAGCAGGAACAGATGAGTGATAAGGAAACAAAGATTCCTTGCCTGTGCCTGTATGCCAGGAACAATGGAGAGGAACATCATCCACATAGCTTCAAGAAAGACAGACCGTGGCATAGCCTGAGAAACTCCAGCACTTAAGGGTTAAGGTAAATAGTTCAAATTTATTAAGAACTCATCTTTTCCTGGCCACAGCCAGCTAATCAATTTGGATATAAGGTGGGATTTCTTAATATCATCCAAAATTGTGATGCCTTTTTACCCAATTCCCTTTCTCCAAAGGCATGAACAGAAGCAGCAGCCAAGCCCAAGCTATAGAAAGAAAAGAACCTAGGATCTCACCAATTACAATGTGTTCCAGGGAAAATACATTCTAGTTACTTAGGAAGTGTTCTTTGGCATCATGAAGCAAGTTGAGGCACATGAGTTGCAGGCACTGAGGTTTTCTGCCCCAGTACTTGCTGGCATTGGAAAATACGCATCCATACCACTGGGTTATGGGAACAAAACCAGACAATTCTGAATGGAAAACTACCACCACCTTTTCGGGACGGGTTTTTAAACAAGACTGCGTGCCAACTGCTGGTTCATCTTCTTGGGCTCAGTTTAGCTCCTTTTTCTCTGAGGGATTAGGCTGGCAGTCATTCACAGAACTAAATCAAGATTTTTCTGCACTATTAGTTTCCTTCTGAGAATCAAAGAACGTGTTAGCTATGGCTCAGCAGACCTTAGCAAGGATCTTTCCTGAGATGGAACGTGATTGACAGGGACTGAGTTAATCTTCTGCAGCTCTAAATATGGCATTTTTCTAGGCAAGACCTTCAGAGAAAAGGACATGCTCCATCTACAAATAAAGTCCAGCTAATGATGTGGCGGTGTGTCTTCAAACTCCAGAGAAAGGCACTGGGCCCCACCTTGTAGTTCCTGTAAATATCAGTCTTGGGAAAGGGAAGTGGAAAGCCAGTGCTTTTTGTGAAAGTGCATGTGGTACGTGAGAAATTTTCTTACACATATACAGCCTGTAGCAATCAAGTCAGGGCATTCAACGTGTCCACTACCAAGATACAATACATTTTTTTAAGCATAATCATCCTTCTCTGCTATCAGTCATTGAATTTATTCCTTCTATCTTACTGTATGGTTTTAATCTTTAACTCATTTCTCTTCATTCTTCTCTCTCCCACCCTTCCCAGTCTCTTATTTTTGCACTCTATCATCTGTTCAAATTTTTGTTTAGCTCCTAAATGTGAATGAGAACATGTGATATTTGTCTTTTTGTGCCTGGCTTATTTCATTTGACACAATGACCTCCAGTTTCATCCAAGTTACTGCAAATGGCAGGATTTCATTTTGATGGCTGAATAGTATTCCATTTCACTTACATACTACACCTTTCTTTAAATATCTCAGCCTTGGAATCGAAGAATCAAGAAAAACTCAGCCAACTCATGGGATAAACAAGTTGAGGATGCCAGCTGATTACCAACAGGTTCTGCTCATCAATAGCACCGATGGGACTCTGCCACTTAGGCAGGGATCCAGCCTGAGCCCAAAGGTGAATGGGGTAAATTCCTCCAGTTCCTTCTGCACTGTTTGTAGGATCAGTAAAGGTAACATAAACTGACTTCCTTTTGGTTTTTTTATGTAAACTCCATAGCCCAGAATAAAATGCTATACATTTCAGAAAGCTTAGGTCTATAAAACTAACATTTTATAACAGTGAAGAGGAAGAAAGAGTAGAAGCTGCTACCACTGTGAGAGGGCACTCGGAGTCCCGCTGAGACTCAGAGCCAAGTGGGAAAGACATTTTTCCCAGCTAAAGAAAGGATTTTCAGTCTCAGTATAGTTTGATGCCAGCCCCATGTTAAAGGAACTTACTTTTATAGAAAACTCTATGAAAAGGCAGCGGCAATGGATTCTTCTAACCATTTCACTTCTCAGTCCTCTCTCACCATGTTCCAAAAAGTCAGCATGTGTATGTGTGGCATAAACCTGGACAAGATATTCCCTCTGATCTCTGGCCCTTTCCTCCAGCCTCCAGTCTCCAAGAGGGACATTGTCCTTGCCTCGTATCCCACAGAGTTGGCAAATATTCCCCTCCCCAGGGGTCTGGTGAGAACCAAACCAGGCTTCTCAATGACTCTTCAACGTGGCTGAAGGTCCTTCCTTCAAGAAGAGAGACAGACATCAAAATTGTTCACACCCAGTTAAGGTTAAACAATCTGGTCATGCTACTTTTTTAATCCACCTGCCTGGCACAACCAATATATTTGGGGACTCATCACTCACTAGACAAAAATCGTAAACAAATCACATAGCTTGAAGGCTATTTGGAGTACTCAACCTGTGTCAAACAGGACTGCACGCTTTTCACATTGTCTGCCGACTTTTTTCCCCCACAACAACCCTAGGAGATTAGTTCCATTATTTCTGCTGAGGAAATTAAAGCACAGAGAAGTTAAGAAAATTGACCAAGGTCACCCAGTAAATCCCCAAATCCATTTTCTCAACATTGATGCTGCTCTATGCCTCCCAATAGAGTAAAAAATAATAATAATAAAAATAAACAAAAAATCTCCTGCTGACAACCAGGGGTTAAATTCAGAACCAGGTACAGCACTGTTTTTCACTAGACTTTTAATTCAAAACCAAAAATAAGTTTTAGTTACAACCCAATTTGTTATTGATTCCTCTGATGAGAGTAGGAAGTTGTATCAGAGATGGGTTATTTGATGACTGCATATACAATTCAAATTCTTATGGACACATCATAGGCAAAAATGTCAGATTAATAAGGAACATTAATACATAAAACTACTGATGCTAGAGGTATTTATAGGTAGAAGGCTTTACACATTGCTAAAATATCACATTAAAGACAGAAAGAAGCATCATTCCATGTTTTAAAAGTAGGTTGGAAAAAAAGATTAGCATTATAATGACAGAAAGAGTGAAACATTCTGCTCTGTTTAATGGCCAAGTACTGATGGGATAAACAGTGAAGAAGGAAAACACCATTGCCTATCCAGGACTTTTTATTTTGATCACAGATCATTTCTCTCTGACCAGCCTGGTAAAAAGTAATGTATGATGGAAATTAAAAGGAAGAAAGCCTTTACCATGAAACAAAAGCCTACCCAGCACGGGTTTTGTTTGGGCACACGCATATGTGTGGCAGCAATATGGTGTGGAAAGACCTGGGAAACATAGCCCAGAGAATCACGCCTGTAATCCTAGCACTTTGGGAGGCCAAGGTGGGCGGATCACTTGAGGTCAGGAGTTCAAAACAAGCCTGGCCAACATGGCGAAACCCTGTCTCTACTAAAAATACAAAAATTAGTTGGGTGTGGTGGCACACACCTGTAATTCCAGCTACTCACGAGACTGAGGCAGGAGAATCGCTTGAACCCAGGAGGCAGAGGTTGCAGTGAGCCGAGATCGTGCCACTGTACTCCAGCCTAGGTACAGAATGAGACTCTGTCTCAAAACAAAACAAAACAAAATTAGTCGGGCATGGTGGCATGCGCCTGTAGTCCCAGCTACTTGGGAGGCTGAGGGAGGAGAATTGCTTTGAACCCAGGAGGCCGGAGGTTGTAGGTGAGCTGCAGATCATGACACTGTGCTCCCGCCTGTGGCTCAGAGTGAGATTCCATCCTCAAAAAAAAAAAAAAAAAAAAAAGGCCCGGGGGCCAGACCAAGTCAGACCAAGTTGCTCATTCCTGTAATCCCAGCATTTTGGGAGGCCGAGGCAGGTGGATCACTTGAGGTCAGGAGTTCGAGACCAGCCTAGCCAACATGGCGAAAATACAAAAAAGTTAGCCAGACATGGTGGCAGGCACCTGTAATCCCAGCTACTTGGGAGGCTAAGAAAGGAAAATTGCTTAAACCTGGGAGGCAGAGGTTGCAGTGAGCCAAGATTGCACCACTGCACTCCAGACTGGGCGACATGAGCGAGAATACATCTCAAAAAAAAAAAAAAAAAAAGCAAGCCCAGAGAAAACCCCAACAGCCACGACCCAGTCTTGTGACTGCAAGCAATGCCCTGAGAGTCAGCATCCTCATCTAAAGAACAAGAGGGCTTGACTATGAGGGCCTCCTTTTCTGGTTCTAAAACTGTTTCACGTTTTTAGATAATGTTAGTTTGTGACTGTGACATTAACATGCTCCATTCAACACGGAAATACAAGGACCAAGTCCATGCATGAGTGGGAGAGCCAGTCCCTGAGCACAAGTCTTGCTCACTGGCTGGGACAATGTCAGCGAAGGGTCCAGGAGATGGAGGCTGAGCCACTGAGTGGAAACATGTCAAGTATCAGGAGGAGATGATGGACAAGCTTCAAGGGCTTATTTAAAAACCATTTGAATTCAGTTTATTTCAACACGTTTTCAGTACAGGTTCAGATGGAGATCCTTTGGGTTTTTTACAGGCAATCAAATCTGTTTTCCCTCAGCTCTGCCCCTGCAGCAGGAATGCAGCTATAGACAACATGTAAGGAAGTAGGTATGGCTATGTTCCAATAAAACTTTATTTACAAGAACAGGCAGCAGCCAGACTCAGCTAATGAGTTGGTTTTGCCAACCTCCAAGAAAGAGGGCAACTCCATCAGAACATCCCACAAAAGGCAGGCAGGGCTACGGAGGACCCATTGACAACTGCTGTTGACCAAAGCCCATCTGCACATGAAGCCGCTGTACACAAGCTCCAGAGGACTTTCACTCCCCCATCAGATGCTGACACCCCATCTGAATGCACTAGAAGTCAACATACCACCACTGGGAAAGCAGACAGAACACCACGTTCACTTTTCATAAGCCTGATAGCAAGTCTAGGATGTTTTCACAAACCTGTAAATAACCTGGTTTGGCTGGCAATTTCTTCTAAATGTTGACTCTCTGTGAATGTGGTGACCAGGGTTACCAAAACATGAAGGGGTGGTGGGAGGAAAAGGCAAGGAAGAGGAGGTTATCCTCAATATAATTTCTGCTTTTGAATCTTTCCAAACTCTCATGATTACTCCCAAAGAAGTGAACGTGCATGCTATAATTGTACAATTATATTATCAAATAAGCAGATCCACTTCAATTGAATCAGAAAAGGTGTTAACTTAAATAGGATGGGGCATGATTTCTGAGGGCACTATAGTTGACTGAATTTTCTAACACTTAATGAAACAAGGAAGTATATTTTGTACTATACATACATAGAGCAGAAATTTTAATCACCCTATAAAACATTCATGTTTGTGGCTTATTTCACTGCAGAACATGAAGGGTTTTTAGTTTTATTAAATCTTAGGAGAGTAACTATTCAAACAATGAATTATTTTCTTGGGTACCTGGTAATTGCTAGTCTGCAATGTATTTTAAGTAGAAGGGGGTTAATTTACCTTCCACAGAGCCACTGCTTTAAATTGGTCTTAAAGGAAGAATTTAAGGACGCCACTCTGAGGACATGAATTCCAGGTCATTAGCTTCAGTTCTTGATGGCCAGAAACAACATCTGGGCCTAATTATTTGTATGTGCATCTAGCGGGCAATTGCTTGGCTAATTAATATATTTTAAGAGGTCAGCATTTTCAGTGATAGAGTTGTAAACACAAGACTTGTTATTTTGTCTAAAGAGCAAATGCTAATTTTGCAGGCTTCCTCTACGATAGAGACTTCTCAGTATTATTTGATACTAATATGACCACAACTATTGGTTACAGAATGTAGAGAGGGTCAAGAACATCTGTCTTGGGGTGCTTTAGCACCTAGAGACCACCACTGTAATCTGCCATTAGCTAAGCCCAGAAACCCCAACAGGCAGAAAAAACTTACTGCTAAGAAGATGAATATAGGGTCTCAGATACAGTTCACTGGCTTCATGAACTCATCCCCTGGGAGCAATGGAACGGACAGGCCAGGACCCCAGAATGTCTCCACCCTTTGTCTTTCACAGCCTAAGATTCTGCCTTGAGCCTTCCATTTCCTTGGTCTCTTCATCTCTAAAAGTCCTTTGTAAAAATTAAATTACCCTGAAAGCCACAAACTGCATGCATATGCTACAACAAATGGTTTCAGATTTACTCATGCTACCTAGCAAAGCGTCCAGCCAATGAGACCTAGGACAGGTGTGTGTGAGGGTAGAGAAGAAGGTGTCAGAGCTTCAGGGCATGCCCAGGACAGAGAGGTGGTTCCACGGTGTGAAATGCTGAACAGCCAGGGAATGCCAAGGACATGACTAGACTAAAAACATCACACAGTTAAAGGGAGAAGGGAGGAGAGTAGAGATCCCAAAGACCAACGACCTTGCCTCCATTTGTATCCAACCCTGATAGCGCAGGGCCCTATGCAGTTTTCTTTGCACACGGTGCACCCAAACCTCAGAGTCCCAGCGAGCTTTTAAAAAAGAGGGTTGCTTTCATTCATTCTTGAGTTTTAAGATCGTTGAGGACACCACTCTTTAGGCTCAACAACTAAGAAAAACTCTGATGAAGGGAAAGACAGATACATTAGGCCAAGCATGGTGGCTCACACCTATAATCCCAGCACTTTGGGAGGCTGAGGCGGGTAGATCACCGAGGCCAGGAGTTTGAGACCCGCCTGGCCAATATGATGAAACCACCTCTCTACTGAAAAAACAAAATTAGCTGGGCATGGTGGCATGTGCCTGTAATCTCAGCTACTCAAGAGGCTGAGGCAGGAGAAATCGCTTGAACCTGGGAGGTGGAGGTTGCAGTGAGCCCAGATTGTGCCACTGCACTCCAGCCTGGGCAACAACAACAACAACAAAAAGAAACAGATACATTAAAGGCTCTTGATAACTTGATTGTAAGGAGGCCACATTATAACCACTGGAGGCAGCACATCGGAGTAGCAGGCCAAGAGTGTGGGCCGTGGAGGCAGAGGGCCCAATTTTGGAACTATTGACACTTACAAGCTGTGTGACCTTGGGCAGGGTATATTCACCTCTTGTGTCCATTTATGCATCTGTAAAAGATAGACAGCAATATGACTTGATTCATATGGCTACTGTGAGGATTAAATGAGCAAATACACGTAGAGACCATTCAATGGTACCTGGCACATAAGCACTCAATAAACATTACAGGGCACAGTGGCTCACACTTTGGGGAGGCTGAGGCAGGAGGATCCCTTGAGGCCAGGAGTTTGAGACCAGCCTGGACAACACAGTAAGACCCTGTCTCTAAAAAAAGCTGTGGTGGCATGCACTTGAGGTCCCAGCTGCTCAGGAGGCTGAGGTAGACAGATTGCTCTAGCCCAAGAGCTCAAGGCTGCAGTGAGCTGTGATTGTGCCACTGCACTGCAACCTGGGTGACAGAGCAAGGCCCTACCTCTAAAAATAATGTTTAAAAAGTTATCAGATATTGGCAGGATACAGTAGCTTATGCCTGTAATCCCAGCACTTTGGGAGGCCGAGGGGGGCAGATCACAAGGTCAAGATATAGAGACCACCCTTGCCAACACGGTGAAACCCCATCTCTACTAAAAATACAAAAATTAGCTGAGTGTGCCAGCACACGCCTATAGTCCCAGCTACTTGGGACGCTGAGGCAGGAGAATCCCTTGAACCCGGGAGGCGGAGGCTGCAGTGAACCCAGATGGCACCACTGCACTCCAGTCAGGGCAACAGAGCAAGACTCTGTCTCAAAAAAAGAAAAAAATATGTTACCAGATATTATCTTCATTGTATATAAGTCATCATGTTCCATGAAATGAGATGTGATGCTCCGAATTCTATAATCAGAACGGCTCAACCAATCTCCATTTCCATCAGCACCACATCCCCACAAATAACATTGAAAATGGAAAAGAAAAGCAAGCAGAGCCTGTACATGTCACGCGTTCCTTTGCACGACTTCCGCACACATTATGTGTAAGTTGCTGGGGGTCATGAAATAATGACTACAAGTACTTTGCCCTCCTTGGAGAAACGCGCCATGTAAGTACTGAGGATTATGTTACTGGAGAAATTGTATAAGGAAATGGGGCCTCCCACACTGAAGTCGAGGCACATTCTATAAACACTCTTAATACATTAAAAGAATTTACATGATTTTTTTTCAAACAGGAACCAATTTTAAATGTTAGGAGCCAATACAGACACATCCAACAATACAAGTATCTTACATTGTTTTCAGACAACCAACTAATTCTTAGAAGTGTTTTATGCATTCTCTCGGGCATGATAAGGTGGGGAGGTGGGCAGGCAGAAATCTTCTCCCTGTTTTTTCTAAGAGCTTCCAAGAAGTGATTCGGTTGCACTTACAGCAATTTTAATTCACCGCATGCCAAACTGAAAGAAAGAACATCACGATGAAACAAAATCCATCACATCTTCAAAGCTATCTAACGTACAGCCAGAAAAGAAAATCATGCCAGGGATGTGTCCGACCACAATTTCAGGATTTCTAGAGGGCTTCGGGCTCAGGGAAGCACAGCTGAGCCTGATGACAGTGCTCGGTGACACGTAGCTATGTTATACGTATGTAGAGGAAATAATAAAGTCCATCCTGAACCGACTGAAGCAAAAACTTTTCCCACTGCCAGCAATGAGCTGCGTGATCAAACACATGGATGAAAGCTTCCTGGACCCCTGTTTGCTCATCTGTAAAATGAGGGAGTGGACAGACAAAGCAGAGCTCAGAGGTCCCCCCTCCCAGTCCTAAGTTTGTGTCACTGATTCCCTTTATCCCTAGGACCTCCCGATGCAATGCTTTCCTTTTCTCTCTCTAGCTGTGCCCCTAAAGCCAGGTCACAGACAATGCGTGAGTTTGTTGCAGCTCATGTGTAGTTCTCCAGACACACTTCAGCGGCCTCGCTAGGGCTCAGGACCCCCTGCGTACAATTGTATAGTTTTGCTCCATACGTGGGCACCCAGCTGAGAGTGCCAGAAGGGGCCGAAATCCAGCCTGCACTCCCTCTATCAGCCTAAAGGAAGGGATATCTTTTCCCCGTTGAAAAATAAAGCATCCTACACAGTAGCTACAGCCCTATCTGGAAACATGAACCTTTTCACAAACACAGAAAGTATAAAAATAAGTAAGCAAATGGTCAGTTAGTCCAACATGTAAGTTCTACGATTTAAATGCCCTTTAAATAGAGGCTGATTCCTTATAACATCCCAATCTTCCCATTTTACACTGATCGGTCTCGCTTACCAAGGAAAAAGAGTTTCGTATTTCATTCTCGGTACACGGTATTCCAATTCCTAAACACCAACTTCAGTTGCTCTTTTCAGAATATTCCCCTTGTGATATTCCGGGTATGTTTGCATAGAGAGCAAAGCCTTTTTGAGCCTAAGTTTAAGCATTTGTTGTAAACAAAATACTTGGACCACACTATAAATACTGCCCAAGTTCTCAGCTTTGACATCTGTATGTGTGCTTTTTACTGCTTCCCTGATACAGGGATTTATAGACAGTACTGCCCACCTAAGTCAAACATCCTGTTCCCATTTTCTGCCTCAAACAAAAGCCCAGCACACTTTTTTTTCAAACATGATATGAAGTAATTCAAAAATACCTTCTGAAATGCTTAGAAAATGTGATTCGCGGAAGCAATCAGCAGGAACTCTTCTCTCACTGGAATAACTATAATTCCGTGGTCAAAAGGTCAACCACATATTTACAAATGTCCCTTTTTTGTCCAGACATACCAATACCTGGCAGACTGTAGGACAAAGGGAAAATGTATAAATAAATACATCTTTGTAAACTATTTCCTCTATGACTATTCAATGGTCATGGACTGGGAGGTGTTTTTCGTTTTTGTTTTTTTAAATGTGTATTTTTTTCTCCCCTTGGCCAACGCATTTTCCCTGGAGATAGTCCAACAATATAGAGCTAACATATTTCCATTGTGGAATTCATCTGGAAAATTTTGCAACTTAAGAAAACATCTCAGCCATCTGAGAGGCGTCTCTATGGATCTGCAGACTGGAGACCAACAACACAGTAAATATTTTTGGTCTAGCACAAAAGGAGTTTGGTAATTTGTGCAACTGAGCTTATTTGTTTACAAGAATTCACTGAAGAAGCTGGGACACTGTTCACATGCATTTGGTCTGGGGGTTAAGAATCCAGAGGGCCAAATATATACAGTGCCTGAGTCAGAATAGGGGTTCAATAAATATTTGTGGAACACATGAGTTTTGAGTCTTATTTCATTAGCTGACTGTTCTGATGTCAGACATTCAATTCTTGGAGCTTTAACTTCCACAGTTAATGAAGTGGGGTGAGAACAAGTCAATCCTCATTACTCAGGTAGTTACATTCTAGAAGGTGACCTCAAAAACTGAGTTGGCAAATACTGAGTCATTGTTCCTGGGGAAACACAGCATGAGGTTCCCATAAGCCTCTGGCCACAATATTCTCAACCAATCAATACATAACCTTGTTTTATGTATATTTCTGTTTAAAGACACCTTATTTAATAGATTCTGCTGGCCCGGCATGGTGGTTCATGCCTGTAATCCAAGCACTTTGGGAGGCCGAGGCGAGAGGATGACTTGAGGCCAGGAGTTCCAGACCAGTCTGGCCAACGTGGTGAAACCCTGTCCCTACTAAAATACAAAAATTAGCCGGGCACAATGGTGCACACCTATAATCCCAGCTACTTGGGAGGTTGAGGCAAGAGAGTCGATTGAACCCAGGAGGTAGAAGTTGTGGTAAGCTGAGATGGCCCCACTATACTCTAGCTGGAGCAACAGAGTGAGACTCTGTCTTTAAAAAAATAATAATAATAACTGATTCATCCATGTTGAAGTTACAACCAGCAGCATTTTAATTCATGCTTCAACAGAGCTTATCTGGCACATGCACTTTCTCACAAGGCACATCACAGCCTTCTTGCATTTAGGAGCACTAGACATCTCCTCAGCACTGCTCTTGGGGACCATTTCAAAACAGCGAAATCACCACCACCAACAAAAACACAAGACAGAGCTGCACAGACTGCAGAAGGGTTCTTGTTTACTGTACAACAGCTGACACCAGAAGATAGTCCCATTTTGAGACCTCAGCTGGGAACGTGCAGAGTGGGACACTCATTTTTCACAGCTCTGGATGTGTCCTTGAATGACCATGAACATGCTGTATTGATTTGGAGATTACACACAGATTTCAGCGAGTAAGTAAATCTGCAAATTTGCTATCTATATTACAATGTGGATTACATTATTTGTACTCTACAAATAGAGACCAGCTATACTCTGTCATTTCCTAAATATTTGTTCCCTTCTCAATGCCAGCACCACGGTAGGAAGGTGACCAGAACAGACAGCCTCCTTCCTTACTGCAGAGATAGCCTAGAGGAGGGAAAATTACACAAAAAGTCATCCAAATGTATAATTACAAAATGGGATTACTGCATGATGTAGAAGCCACAGGAATGCATCGAAGGAGGCCATAAACAGCAGGTTCAGGGAGACCATGAGAGCTAAGCCCAGTCATAAAGTGCAGGCAGGAGTTAGCCAGGTGGAGAGGAGGGCATGCCGGCTGGCAGAATAGATGCAAATGCTCTAAAGTGAGTTTATAGGTAATTCATCCAAGTAATACAGAAAAAAGTGCTTTATGCATTCGAAAATCCTGTGCAAACATAAGTTTCTTGGTGTACACCTGTAGTCCCAGCTATTTGGGAGGCAGGAGGATGAGTTCAAGCCCAGCCTGGGCAAAACATCAAGACCCTGTCTCAAAAAAATAAACATATATAAGTTGCTATCACAAAGGCTCACAATAGGAAAACAAAACCTAGAGAATGATTCCAAGTTCAATGTGCTTCATTTTTTAAAAAAAAGTAAAACATAATTCAAAAAATGACTTTAACAAAGATTTACTGAACATTTCCCATGTGCTAGGCACCAGGCTTGGTGCTAGGGATAGGAAGAAGGAATAAGATACTTTTCTTACTATCATGGAGCAATTGCTGGGAGAAGATCCTATTGGGAAGTAGACTGTGTGCAAGCTTTCGTAAAAGCAATGCCACTCAGAGAGGAGAAAACTAGTGGTTTTTCTTTAAAGTGGCTGTGAAAGATGCACATAGCAGGTAATATCTGAGCTTTAGTAATGAAGGTGTGAACTTCCCGGAATAGTGGGAAGGGCATTCCAACAGAAGACAGAGCATCAAGTGAACATATGTCCTGATTTGCCTGAGACAGTGCCAGTGTTTGCCTATTTTATCAATGCGATTATGAATAGTGCCCCTTTCATTTTTAAAATCATCCTGATTTGGATGACAAATTCTTCATGGATGCTGCAGAGTTCTGTGAGCCTGGGCCTTGAGAGCAGGGAGGATGGAAGAGATGTACTTATGGATTGATGTCAGTGGGTGGACCAAGCCAGGAGGATGTCTCTGCAAGGAGAGTCAAGCAGAGCTGGGTACGTTTGGGTGATGGTCTCAGGAAGACAACTTTCAGCAATATGAGAGTCAGAAGGAAGACAATTCAGAACCTGAGACCAGAGGGCATTATTCAGGACAAGAGATAAGCTGAGTGGCAGCAGGGAGTTCCAGTTCATGAGACTGTCATGAGGCAGAAGTGATGGGATTTGGTAATCAATTATATGAACATGGAGGAGTATGAAAAGGCAGGATAGATGCAGATAACTCCCAAGATTCCAGTTTGGGAGGCTGGGAAGTTGGTGAAGTCACTAATCAAGATCTAAAACACAAAGGTGGAGGAGAAACAACAGCAGGAGAAAGAAGTTCTGCTTTGAATGTATTGTTTGTGGAGCCTGCATAGCATGTTCAGGTTGCACTAACAAAATACCATAAACTGGGTAACTTACAAGGAACACAAGTTGATTTCTCACGGTTTTGAAGACTGAGAAGTTGGTGATTAGGATGCCAACATGACTGGGTTCCGGTGAGGACCCTCTCCCAGGTTGTGGGCTGCTGCTGAGTTCTCATTATATCTTCACATGGAAGGACAAGGCAGCCCTATGGGGCTTTTATAAGGGCACAAATCCCATTCATGAGGCCTCTACCCTCATGACCTAATCACCTCCCACAGACCCCACCTAATCCCATCATCTTAGAGGTTAGGTTTCAACATATAAGTTTTGGGGAGACACAAACACTCAGACCATAGCAAAGGCCTCCAAAGAGAGAAGTGCAGCAGGTGACTGACATCAGAGAGAAAGGACAGTCCATACGTATGTGGCAGCTGAGGATAAAGTAAATGGGAACAAAAGAGATTGCTGTGGGAGAGAAGGGGCATAGACAGAGGAGAGACAAGCTGTGAGAATCCTGAGCATGACCCAACCTACTGCAAGACATCCACAATAAACATGCAGCCCTATATAAAAGCAATAGACCTACTACACATACACATAAGTAGCTTCAACATAAACCCTTTAGTCATGTCTGCTCCCAGCCCTTTAAACCAGGCTGCTACAATTGAGCACCTCATCCTACTGAGGAACTGCTTACCCTCTACCCATCTGTCTCAGGAAGACGACTTTCAGCAACATGAGATTCAGAAGGAAGACAATTTAGAGGCTGAGACCAGAGGGCATTATGCAAGGCAAGAGAAAAGTCAAGTGGCAGTAGAGATGGCCAGAAGAGATCCAATTCACGAGACTGTCTCATTCTTGGGCACTATTAATAATCACATTTATAAAATAGGCAGATGCTGGCACTGTCCCAGGCAAATCAGGACAATACTGAAGAGGTGAGCTGAGGCAGAAGCAAAGTGAAAGACTGATCAACAGGCAGGGGAGGATCCATCTTCACCACCCTCCCCTCTTAGGAGTTGCATTTTCTTGTGTAAGTCTGGTAGCAAAAGGCAGCTTTGACTTCAAACAGGATCCTACTGCAATTTTTTCCTCATTGCTTGCATGGGAATAATCAGATACAAGGCCAAGGCAGCTCCAAGTGTCAGCTGACATTCTTCTTAGTGCATGTACAACTTCCTAAAAACCTGTGTTCCCTGTCAACCAGAGTCCACCCTGAGACAAAAGCTCACTCAAGAGGATGCAGGCAAAAGTCTGTTTATGAGCTAATAACTGCAACTTTAGGTGACGGAGAAAATTCCCTGTCTCAGCATTTTTATCCTGATTTTACTGGTAATGGTCCAGAAGGTGTGTTTACTTCAGCTCTGTTCATTCACGCTAAAGGTCTCCGGTGATTAACAGCCGGCTAGATGGTTGGGAACTGCGGTAGAAGGAATCCACAGGAATTTTTTATCCCATTTAAAATAAGTGTTGCGTAATCATTGTTGAGTTTACTAAATGAAGCAATTTAATGGGAAAATTCTTCAGAAAGTAGGGGTATACCACATCATTTTAACCACCAATTTATCTGGCTGTTCATATGTTATAGATCCAACTGCAACATCTCACTGCTCCCGGAAACAACTGGGTATGACTTCACTGCATGTGGACAAGAGGAAAATGTGCTTTTCTTCTGAAAGCAAAGTAAAAGCCTCTAACATCAGGAAGCACTGCACTCAACAGCAGCACTGTTTACAGCTCTGAGGTGATGGATGGACCCCAGGCCACGCTCTTCCTGGGTAAGCATTTCCCACTAAAAAGCACACTGCTCACCAACAGCAGAGAAACTGGGTCTAGCGCATCTGTGTTTGCTTTGCAGCCATTACTGTCAGCTGAGAAACTTGGCTTTAACCAAGCAGGAACACTGTGGGGGCCAAGTTAATTCATCAGTTCACCCACATGTATAGAATACATCATGTACAAAACACTGTTGTGGACAACTCTGGGAACAGGGAGTGAATGATTCAGTCTACCCACGGAGAGATTCTATATTAGTACGTTTTCATGCTGCTGATAAAGACATATCCGAGACTCGGCAGTTTACAAAAGAAAGAGGTTTAATGGACTTACAGTTCCACATGGCTGGGGAGGCTTCATAATCACGGCAAAAGGTGAGGAGGAGCAAGTCATGTCTTACATGGATGATAGCAGGCAAAGACAGAGTTTTGATAGGAAGCTCCTGTTTTAAAACCATCGGATCTCATGAGACTTATTCATTATCATGAGAACGGCATGGGAAAGACCCACCCCTATGATTCAATTACCTCCCACCAGATTCCTCCCATGGTACGTGGGAATTGCGGGAGTTACAATTCAAGATGAGATTTGGGTGGGGACACAGCCAAACCATATCAGACTCCAATCCTGTCACAGCCGGCAAAAGCACTGAGACTTCAATGGCTTGTCGGTGAAAGTTCCATTTTTGTGAAAACCAGGAGCAAATGACATTCTACATAAGGATACAGCTTGGCAGCATGAGCCGGCAACTGTGATCACGCAGGAGGAAAGGTGTCACTCAGGGCCTGTGGAAACTGCCGTATCATCCATATGGAAAGGGTTTGCTGCTACCATGAAAGTTTCAGCAAAACTACAAGTCACCTTTTTTTTTTTTTTTTTTTTTTTGAGGTCAGGGGGCACAACATTGTGAATGTATACAAGGCACGTTTTTAAAGTTACAAGGAGACTGGTCAGGGTGGCTCATGCCTGTAAACCCAGCACTTTGGGAGGACGAGGTGGGTAGATCATGAGATCAGGGGACCAAGACCATCCTGGCTAACATAGTGAAACCCCAGCTCTACTAAAAATACAAAAATTAGCTGGGCGTGGAAGTGCATGCCTGTAGTCCCAGCTATCCGGGAGGCTGAGGCAGGAGAATTGCTTGAACCCTGTGTCTGGACGGAGGGAGGGAGGGAACAAAAAGAACAAAGGGACTAAAATGGCGCATTTCCAGGTTCTTCATTGTTAACTTACCCGTGCAGGGAAAGACACGGGTCGACTGCGCAGGCGCAACCCGACCTCCGACGGAGAAAAACCGGAACTCGCCTAGCCACGCCTACCACCCGCCCCGACCCGCCTATGTCCCGCCCACTGCCCGCCCACTCCCGGGCCCAGGACATAAAAGCCGCTCCCGGCGGGCGCTCGGTGCGAACTTCCTTGGCCTGCTCGTGTGCGGACCTGGGAACGCCGGAGCGACTTCGTCGGCCTCCACCGCTGGAGACTGGTGAACCTCGCCCCTCCTTCACATTGGCTTGTAAATAAAGTTTTCTTCTACTTTGCCTACTTGCCTATTCTCTGGCATTTACTCTGGTGGTCGTCTGGAGCAAATCACCCAGGAGGTGGAAGTTGCAGTGAGCCAAGATCGTGTCACTGCACTCCAGCCTGGGCGACAGAGCAAGACTCTGTCTCAAAAAATAAAGTTACAAGAGGCCAGGCTCAGTGGTTGATGCCCATAATCCCAGTGCTTTGGGAGCCCAAGGTCGGAGGATTGCTTTAGGCCAGGAGTTTGAGACCAGCCTGGGCAACATAGTGAAACCCTGTCCCTACAAAAAAATAGCCAGGCCTGGTGGCATATGTCTATAGTCCCAGCTACCCAGGAGGCTGAGGTGGGAGGATCATTTAAGCCCAGGAATTCAAGGCTGCAGTGAGCCATGATTGTGCCATTGCAATCCAGCCTGTTGACAGAAAGAGACACTGACTCAAAACATTAAAACTAAAACAAAGTTACAGGACACATTTTTCTATTTCATAAGAAATGTATGCTGCAGAAAAATTAGAAACTGCAGATGTATTTCTCCAGGGCCAAGGAGGAAAGTTTTGTGATGGAGTTGTTTACAAAGTGGGCACAGGGGTAAGAATGCCAACCCAGGACATGAAGCACTGAGGAGTTGGCAACAGCAGGAAGCTGCTACCCCATTACCTGAAAGGCCAAGGGGAAAGAGCTGGTGCAGGAAGGCAATGAGATGTGAGGGTAAAGTCATAAGAGGGACACTGACAGGGACTGTGGCCCTTCCTAGAGGCACGCAGCCAATACCAACCCACTGCTCTGGAGAAAGCTGAAAAGGAAATATGCCAGCCTCTCTCCCCTCATCCCCTGATCAGCTGCTGGGTGTGTCACTGGCTGTACCCAACAGAAAGCCAGATGACACTCAATTCATTCCACAGAGTCAGGCTACAGAACCCAGGACACAGAGCAGCACAGGAAAGAATGGGGAGTGGGTGTAGAGTGGCAGAGAATATGCAGCACAACAGGAAATGGTAATTTTCCCTGTTCATCTGCAAGAACCCCACTACCAAATGACAGAAACTTTGGCTCATGGAGTCACTGAATATTTCAGTAAAACTGGATAAAAATTTAGGTGCTATGATGAACATAGGGCGGGGAACATCACACACCGGGGCCTGTTGGGGGGTGCAGGGCTAGGGGAGGGATAGCATTAGGAGAAATACGTAAATGTAGATGACAGGTTGATGGGTGCAGCAAGCCACCATGGCACGTGTATACCTATGTAACAAACCTACACATTCTGCACATGTATCCCAGAACTTAAAGTATAATAAAAAAAAAAAAAAAATGGCTGGGCATGGTGGCTCACGCCTGTAATCCCAACACTTTGGGAGGTTGAGGCGGGTGGATTACGAGGTCAGGAGTTCAAGACCAGCCTGGCCAAAATGGTGAAACCCAGTCTGTACTAATAATACAAAAATTAGCCAGGCATGGTGGTGGTCGCCTGTAATCCCAGCTACTCGGGGGGCTGAGGCAGAGAATTCCTTTTGCCCAGGAGGCGGAGGTTGCAGTGAGCCGAGATCACGCCACTGCACTCCAGCCTGGGTGACAAAGAAAGACTCCATCTCAAAATAATAATAATAGTAATAATAATAATTAGGTGTTACACATATACATGCTTTATAAAAATGAGTATATATTTCATATGTAATCTGCTTTATTCACATAATATATCAAAAGTATTTTTCATCTCAGAAAAATATTCATTGACATAGCTTCCATTCTATGGATAGACCCAAAATTATAATTATACTCTTACCATTGCACATTTAGGTTTTGTTCAGTTTTTTATATTAAAAACAAAAGTGAGATTAAGCAGCCTCAAATGATGCCTCTTTGCACATCCTTAATTTCCCTAGGATAAGTTTCTAGACATGGATTTCTCACATGGCTAAGGCCGCCTGTGTGCACAGTTAGCTTACTGTGCACTTTGTAAGTACGATATATCCAGGCAGGCATTGTGCTGGATGGTGATTTTTCCATAGGTCTTTTTTTGTTTGTTTGTTTGCTTTTGTTTTTGAGATGGAGTCTTGCTCTGTCACCCAGGCTGGAGTACAGTGATGTGATCTCAGCTCACTGCAACCTCCACCTCCCGGATTCAAGCAATTCTCCCACCTCAGCCTCCCGAGTAGCTGGGATTACTGGGATTACAGACACACACCACCACACCTGGCTAATTTTTGTATTTTTAAGTAGAGAGAGGTTTTACTATGTTGGCCAGGCTGGTCTCGAACTCCTGACCTCAGGAGATCCACCCGCCTCAGCCTCCCAAAGTGCTGGGATTACTGACATAAGCCACCTTGCCCGGCCAACATAAATCACTTATAAAGATGAAGTATTGCCTTTTTAGTTGCACTTTATTATTTTCCAATATGGTATTGCCAGTCTCCTCCACCAGCCTGCCCCTCTAGCTCCCATAATCCCTCACAGATATTGTTTATAAACATTAAAAGACTTGGACAATATTCCTGAATAACAAGGCTCCATGCTAGCTATGCCCCGCTACAGGCTGATACTGCCTGTGTCCAACCTACTCCCACCAGCCATCTCGTTTTCCTTTCCCTGGAAAGAGGGTTCTGACCAAACAGCTCCTTGGCTTCCTCCTTGAATCAACAGGACATCCTGGCTGTGGCCACAGCACTGGAAGGTGAGGAACAGGGAACATCTATGGCTGAGAGGAAAGCTGGAGTCAAGAGAGGCACTATTGGGGAATATGTAGGCATCGCTTCTGAGGGCCCATGTGCACCTACGTGGCTCCAGGCTGTCCCTGTGGCTGCAAGAAAGCTGCTTTCAAGCCCAGGTTTCCAGGCTTAGACTGGAGGAGCACCTGCGGTACCCTTGTGCTTTCAACCCGGATATCATGAAGTGCTGGAGATGACTTCAGGTTCCCTCATATCTCTCCTCAAACTTCCAGAGGGGCACTGGAGTTAGGGTGGTACAATGAGAAGTACCTGAACATTGGGTCAGTCCCACCTTTCAGCTGCAGGACCTAAGATAAATTAACTACGTCTGGCTTGCATTTCCATGGGAAATAATTACTAACACTGGGGGGCTGTTGTGTAAATGTACCCAGCACAGTGGGTAGCACAGAACAGGCACTCAAAAAAACTGGCATCCATGATGATTACTGATGCTGCATTTATCTGAATATTTGGCTGCTACGAAGTAACAGCGACTTCAGATAGATGTTTTTCTAGTGTAAACAGCACAGGGCTGATGCAGTCATGGACCTCTGCTTCTTGCCTTACCATCTTCAATATGTGCTTCTATTTAAGTTCCCATAACATGTCTGTATTTCAGAAAGCAGGGGGGGTGGGGGAAGGGCGGAAGAGAAGCACGTGCCTTATTACATAGGTAGTAAAACTTCTGAGTGAAAATTATAATAAAAGTGAAAAATTATAATAAAAACTTGTGGTTTTCATTACAATTTTTTTTTATCCCACAAACTAAAGAAATGAACACTCTTGCAGGAATGATTTGGGGAAGAAAAGTCAATATATAAATGGTTAACTAATTCATTCCTCTTCAAGGTGGGAGAAGGAATAAGAAAGCGGGGTGGCAAATGTCTGAGAAGAGGCATGGGCTTAGGATCAACACGATATTCCTAAGGGAAGGCATGTGAGCCTGGAAATACGACCAGCTTCTTTCATAATGAGGATTTGTCTCATGATCAAGCATGTATGTGCCCAGTAATAGGACGGCCCATCTCTTATACAACTCTTGCCATGTAACCACGTTCATACAAAAATTTCAAAGTGGACTGGTCTATCTCTTCCTTAGCAAGTGATTCTATATCTTACACCAAGGACTCCATTATCCTAAATAATTTTCAATCCTACCAGGTATGGTGGCTCACACCTGTAATCCCAGAACTTTGGGAGGCTGAGGTGGGAGGATCACCTGAGGTCAGGAGTTTGAGACCAGCCTGGCCAACATGGTGAAACGCCGTCTCTGCCAAGAATACAAAAATTAGCCAAGTGTGGTGGCTAGCACCTGTAATCCCAGCTACTTGGGAGGCTGAACCAGGATAATCACTGGGAGGCAGAGTTTTCAGTGAGCCCAGATCATGCCACTGCCCTCCAGCATGGGCAAAAAGAATGAAACTGTGTCTCAAAATAATTTTCAATCCTATCACTCCATCGTACAAGGCATTTTAGAAGTTCATCAAAATCTAAACCCATGATTGATGTTCAAAGCTATGCCACAATTTGGCCTCAAGCAAAGCTCTGCAAAGGACAGTTGAATATACTTTAATGATCATATTAAGGGATACTTCTTGTTTAAATATCACTGGGTTTGGGGAAAGGGGCAGTAGCTGCTGACAGGTCCTGAAGGCTGGGAAAGCCATTCGAGTACCCTACAATAAGAAGCAACCAGTGGTGGCCAGGTGTGGTGGCTCATACCTGTAATCTCAGCACTTTGGGAGGCCAAGACGGGCAGATCACTTGAGCTCAGGGGTGTGAGGGATCAGCCTGGGCAACAGGGCAAAACCCCATCTCTACAAAAAATACAAAAATTAGCCAGGTATGGTGGCGTCTATAGTCCCAGGTGCTTGGGAGGCTGAAGTGGGAAGATTGCTTGACCCCAGGAGGTTGAGGCTGCAGTGAGCCATGATCGCACCATTGCATTCCAGCCTGGGTGACAGAGTGAGACCCTCCATCTCAGAAAAAAAAAAAAGAAAGAAAAGAAAAAGAAAAAAGAAGTGACTGACTTCTTCAGTCACTGACAGGGAGGAGACAGTCTTCAGCAAGAAAAGTGATAGGACATAGGTTTCCTTAATGGCATTTCCAAAGACCAGCAGCTGTGGGATGAACGGAGCTGAGTAGGAAGAGATAAGGCAGGAGGGTGGTCACTTGGAACAAGTGTGTCGAGTGAGGGATGAGGTGATACAAGCCTGAACACAAGCAGTGAAGGGAAGGGGAAAGGCATGCTCAAAGGCTGCTATGTGTCAGATTAGATAAAAGGATGGTGGGAAGGTTAAAAAAAAGGGGGAGGGGGGAGAATCAGTATTTACTCCTAGAGAGCAGGTTTAATGAGCTAGAAAAACGCTGGCTCTAATGGCAATAACAAGAAAGTTGGCAGGACACTAGTTTGCAGATAAACATACAGATGACAAATTCAGCTAAGGAAAAGCTTCAAAAACCCTCAACAGAACAGAAGAAGGGATCAAAGACTTCAGCCATGGATGTGGAGACTGTCCATTCACATAGAATTCTATGTACATTAACATAGGTACAATCAGAGTAGAACTTGGGGCCACAGGCTCTAAACTATTATGAACAGGAATGAAAAGGGAATAAAATATAATAAAAATGTGGTTGGAGTAGCTGTTTGGAAAATCAAAGTAGTATCATGAGACCAGAAGTCAAGACAGAAATATGACACATGAAGGAGGATCATGATCCATGGGGTGGTGGGTACGGACCACCAGTACAGACGACAGTGGTAGGTGGTAACTTGTCTGCAAAAAGCAACAATCCTCCCATTCCTGTGCACAAGCTGCTGCTGTCCCAAATCTAGACTGGCTGGCCCTGTCACCTGCTTTGATCAATATTATGCAATGAAAGCAGCCTGTGCTAGTTCCAGTTTTCAGTAATTTAGGACTCAAAAGCTACCTCAGACTGCTTCTGTCTGCACTTGGAGCGCTTATACACCATAAACAGATGCCCTGCCTAGACTACTGATTGATGAGGGACCAAGTGGAGAGGTCAGCTGGAGGAGAACTGAAGTATTTCTGCTGGCATCCAGCACCCAGACCTCAGACACATGAGTGAGGCCCTCTGAGCTCCTCCAGTGCCAGCTGAACCACTGCAGCCTGCACCATCTGGAACCAAGCCAAACATTCTCTATTGAGCCTTGCCCAAATCACAGACCCATAGAATTGTGAGCAAGAGAGTAATTGTTTTAAGCTACTAAGTGTTGGGGTGGTTTGTTATGCTGTAACAGATGAAGAATACAAGAATAAAACTGTATAAGTGGGAACTAAACTATGAGGATGCAAAGGCATAATACTTTGGGGACTGGGCCAGGGGGAAGGGTGGGAAGGACTGAGGGATAAAAGACTACAAATTGGTTTCAGTGTATATTGCTCGGGTAGATGGGTGCACCAAAATCCCACAAATCACCACTAAAGAACTTACTCACGTAACCAACTACCACCTGCTGTTCCCCCAAAAAGAAATTTTTTAAAAATTTAAGACTAAGAAATAATCAAAAATCAACTGGAAACATGACTCCACCATGGCTCCACCGCTCGTAAGTTAAGTGACTGTGAGAAAGCTGCTTGACAAACCTAAGCCTTAATCATCTCTTCCGGAACATGAGGATTAAAGATAGTTTGTTGAGGCCAGGCGTGGTGGCTCATGCCTATAATCCCAGGTCTTTGGGAGGCCGAGGTGGGCAAATGGCTTGAGGTCAGGAGTTTGAGACCAGCCTGGCCAACAGGGCAAAACCCCGTCTGTACTAAAAACACAAAAATATGCTGGGTGTGGTGGCATACTCCCGTAATCCCAGCTACATGGGAGGCTGAGACAGGAGAATCGCTTGAACCTGGGATGTAGAGGTTGCAGTGAGCCAAGATTGCGCCACTACACTCCAGCCTGGGTGATAGAGTGAGACTCCGTCTCAAGAAATACACAAAAATGGTTTGAGATTGTCAAGAAGATTAAAGAAGATACACGTTGCTTAACACAATGCCTGGGACATAGTAAGTGCTTGGCAAATACTTCTTACAATCATTATTATTAAAAACAAGTTCATAAATAGCTCTTATTATTTTCACATACATTCCACCAATACCTAGTTTATTGAGAGTTTTTAGCAAGAAGGGGTGTTGAATTTTATTGAAGGCCTTTTCTGCATCTATAGAGATAATCATGTGGTTTTGTCATTGGTTCTGTTTATATGCTGGATTACGTTTATTGATTTGCATATATTGAACCGGCCTTGCATCCCCAGGATGAAGCCAACTTGATCATGGTGGATAAGCTCTTGGATGTGCTGCTGGATTCAGTTTGCCAGTATTTTATTGAGGGTTTTCACATCAATGTTCATCAGGGATATTGGCCTGAAATTTTCTTTTTTGTTGTATCTCTGCCAGGTTTTGGTATCAGGATGACGCTGCCTTCATAAAATGAGTTAGGAAGGAGTCCCTCTTTTTCTATTGTTTGGAATAGTTTCAGAAGGAATGGTACCAGCTCCTCTTTATACCTCTGGTATTATTCGGCTCCGAATCTATCTGGTCCTAGACTTTTGTTTCAGTTAGTAGGCTATTAATTGCTGCCTCAATTTCAAAACTTGATGTTGGTCCATTCAGGGATTCAACTTCTGCCTGGTTTAGTCTTGGGAGGGTGTCTGTGTCCAGGAATTTATCTATTCTTCTAGATTTTCTAGTTTATTTGCATAGAGGTGTTTATAGTATCTCTGGTTGTAGTTTGTATTTCTGTGGGATCTGTGGTGATATCCCTTTTATCATTTTTTATTGCATTTATTTTATTCTTCTCTTGTTTCTTCTTTGTTAGTCTTGTTAGTGGTCTATTTTGTTGATCTTTTCAAAAAACCAGCTCCTGGATTCATTTTTTTTTTTTTTTTTTTGAAGGGTTTTTCCTTTCTCTGTGTCCTTCTGTTCTGCTCTCATCTTAGTTATTTCTTCTCTTTTGCTAGCTTTTGATTTTTTTGCTCTTATTTCTCTAGTTCTTTTAATTGTGATGTTAGGGTGTCAATTTTAGATCTTTCCTGCTTCCTCTTGTGGGCATTTAGTGGTACAAATTTCCCTCTACACACTACTTTAGCTGTGTCCCAGAGATTCTGGTATGCTGTGTCTTTGTTCTCATTGGTTTCAAAGAACATCTTTATTTCTACCTTCATTTCTTTATTTACCCGGTGGTCATTCAGGAGCAGGTTATTCAGTTTCCATGTAGTTGTGTGGTTTTGAGTGAGTTTCTTAATCCTGAGTTCTAATTTGATTGCACTGTGGTCTGAGAGACTGTTTAATTTCCATTCTTTTGCATTTGCTGAGGAGTGTTTTACTTCCAATTATGTGGTCAATTTTAGAATAACTGCTATGTGGTGCTGAGAAGAATGTATATTCTGTTGATTTAGGGTGGAGAGTTCTGTATTCTGTAGATGTCTATTATGTCCACTTGGTCCGGATCTGAGTTCACGTCTGGATATCCTTGTTAATTTTCTGTCTCATTGATCTATCTAATAATAACAATTGTGTGTCTTGGGGTTGTTCTTCTCTGGGAGTATTTTTGTGGTGTTCTCTGTATTTCCTGAATTTGAATGTTGGCCTGCCTTGCTAGATTGGGGTAGTTCTCCTGGATAATATCCTGAAGAATGTTTTCCAACTTGGTTCCATTTTCTCCATCACTTTCAGGTACACCAATCAAACAGATTTGGTCTTTTCACACAATCCCATACTTCTTGGAGGCTTTGTTCATTTCTTTTCACTCTTATTTTCTCTAATCTTGTTTTCTCACTTTATTTCATTTAGTTGATCTTCAATCTTTGATATCCTTTCTTCCAGTTGATCGATTTGGCTATTGATACTTGTAATGCTTCACGAAGTTGTCGTGCTGTTTTTCAGCTCCTTCAGGTCACTTATGTTCTTCTCTAAACTGGTTATTCTAGTTAGCAATTTGTCCGACCGTTTTTCAAGGTTCTTAGCTTCCTTGCATTGTTAGAACATGCTCCTTTAGCTTGGAGGAGTTTATTATCTCCCACTTTCTGAAGCCTACTTCTGTCAATTCGTCAAACTCATTCTCCATCCAGTTTTGTTCCCTTGCTGGCGAGGTATTGTGGTCCTTTGGAGGAGAAGAGGCATTCTGGTTTTCAGAATTTTCAGTATTTTTGCACTGATTTCTCCCCATCTTCGTGGATTTATCTATCTTTTGTCTTTGAAGTCGGTGACCTTCAGTGGGGTCTCTGAGTGAAGATCTTTTTTGTTGATGTTGATACTATTCCTTTCGGTTAGTTTTCCTTCTAGCAGGCCCGTGTGCTGCAGGTCTGCTGGAGTTTGCTGGAGGTCCACTCCAGACCTTGTTTGCCTGGGTGTCACTGGTGGAGGCTGCAGACCAGCAAAGACTGCTGCCTCTTCCTTCCTCTGGAAGCTTTGTCCCAGAAGGTCACCTGCCAGATGCCAGCCAGAGCTCTCCTGTGTGAGGTGTCTGTCAACCCCTGCTGGGAGGTGTCTCTCAGTCAGGAGGCACGGGGGTCAGGGACCCACCTAAGGAGTCAGTCTGTCCCTTATTAGAGCTCGAATGCTGTGCTGGTAGATCCGCTGCTAGTAGGGACGTTTAAGTCTGCTGAAGCTGCTCCTACAACCACCACTTCCCCATGGTGCTCTGTTCCAGGGAGGTGGGGGTTATATCTATAAGGTGGAGCTGCTGCCTTTTTTTCAGAGATGCCCTGCCCAGAGAGGAGACAGTCTGGCCGCAGTGGCCTTGCTGAGCTGGGGAGGGCTCCGCCCAGTTCTAACTTCCTGGAGGCTTTGTTTACATTGTGAGGGTGAAACCGCCTACTTAAGCCTCAGCAATGGCAGATGCCCCTCCCCCCACCAAGCTCCAGTGTCCCAGATCGAGCTCAGACTGCTGCTGTGCTGGCAGAAAGAACTTCAAGCCAAGGGATCTTAGCTTGCTGGGCTCCCTGGGGATGGGACCTGCCGAGCCAGACTACTGGGCTCCCTGGCTTCAGCACCCTTTGCAGGGGAGTGAATGGTTCTGTCTCGCTGACGTTCCAGGCACCACTGCAGTATGGAAAAAAAAAAAACTCCTGCGGCTAATTTGGTGTCTGCCCAAAAGACCGCCCAGGCCACCCAGGGTCCTGGTGGTGTAGACACTGGAAAGAATCTCCTGGTCTAGGGGTTGCGGAGACCCGTGGGGTAAGCGCAGTATCTGGGCTGGAGTGCACGGTGCAGTCCGTAATGGTTTCCCTTGGCTGGGAGAGGGAGTTCCCTGACCCCTTGTGCTTCCCAGCCCTGGTTTGGCTCACCCTCCTTGGGTTGCACCCACTGTTAAACCAGTCCCAGTGAGATGAACTGGGTACCTCAGTTGGAAATGCAGAAATCACCCGCCTTCTTTGTTGATCTCTCTGGGAGCTGCGACCAGAGCTGTTCTTACTCAACCATCTTGCCAGCAACCCTCTGGGAGTATGTTCTAAAACCCCAGTGGATGCCTGAAACCACAGCTAGTACCAAACCCTGTACAAACCCTATACATACTGTTTTTTCCTATATATATAATAAGGTTTAATTTATAAATTAATTTATAAGTTTGGCACAGTAAGAGATTAACAATACAATGAAATCATTATAACACCATACTAATAAAAGTTACGTGAATGTGATCTCTCTCTCTCTCTCACAATAGCTTATTGTACTATACTCACCCTTCTTGTGATCTGTCAATCTGATTACCAAGGCGACTACTAAGTGACCATTGAGTGGGTAGCATATACAACATGGGTACACTGGACAAAGGGATGATTCATGTCTTGGAGTGGGACAGCAAGAGATTTCATCCTGCTGCTCAGAATAGTGTGCAATTTAAAACTTGTAAATTGTGTATTTCTGGAATTTTTCATTTAGTATTTTCAATGGTTGATCATAGGCTGATCATTGAAATCACAGAAAGCAAAACTGCAGATAGGGAGAACTATCATACAGAAAAACAGCAAAGATAGTACAGAGAGCTCCACATCCCCTAAACCCAGGTACCCATATTAGCAACATCTTACATTAGTATGGTACATTTATTATAACTAATAAACCACTTTTGATACATTACCTCATGTCCATACCTCATTCACATTTCCTTAGTTTTTATCTAATGTCCCTTTTCTTTTCCAGGACCATGTATAGTACACCACATTACATTTAGTTGTCATGTCTCCTTAGTCACTTCTTGGCTTTAAGTTTCTCTGAATTTCCTCGTTTTGGGTATTCTTGAAATTTCTGAGTAGTACTGGTCAGGTATTTTGTAAAACGTTCCTCTTTTGGGATTTTTCTGGTATTTCTTTCATGATTCGACTGGTATTATGGGTTTGTGGGAGAAACACCACAGAGGCAAAATGCCATTCTCATCCCATCATATCTAGGGTACAAACTATTAACATAACTTATCATTGTTGATGTTAACCTTGATCACTTGGCTAAGATGATGTTTTTCAGGTTTCTTCATTATAAGGTTATTCTTTTTCTCCTTTTCGTACCGTACTTTTCCTAGGAAAGTCGCTTTGCATGTCCCACATTTATGCATGAGGAGTTCAGCCGGGCGCGGTGGCTCATGTCTGTAATCCCAGCACTTTGGGAGGCCGAGGTTGGTGGATCACGAGGTCAGCAGTTCAAGACCAGCCTGACCAACATGGCGAAACTTCATCTCTACTAAAAATACAAAAAAATTAGCTGGGCGTGGTGGCAGGTGCCTGTAATCCCAGTGACTTAGGAGGCTGAGGCAGGAGAATTGCTTGAAACCGGAAGGCGGAGGTTACAGTGAGCTGAGATTGAACCACTGCACTCTAGCCTGGGCAGTAAGAGCAAAACTCTGTCTCAAAAATAAATAAATAAGGAGTTATGCTCGCCCTCCTTGAGGGTGGAATATGTATGCAAATTATTTGGAACTGATCTGCGTTGGAGATTTATCTATTCTGCCCCACTTATTGACTTATTCAACCATTTATTTCCATCAGTATGGACTCATGGATGTTCACGTTATGCTTTGGGTTATAATTTAATACTTTACTGTGCTGCTCAAATTGTTCCAGTTTGAACATTGGGAGCACTTTTAAGTTGGCTCCTGTGTCCCTTTGACATGGTCTTAATATTTTTTTTTGCCCTATGTTTTTGTTGGGTTTGACTTTGGTTCTGGCTTTTCTGTTGGTGGTAGTGTTGGTGGTTTTGTTTTGAGTACTTCTTGTACATTCTGGCACAAGATGCTCCATGCTCATCTTGTATATTTACTGCCCCAATTCTAGAATTGACCATTTCTTCAAAGAGCCCTGATTCATTTGCTGACAATGGTATTAGAAACCAAGATATGGTGGAGGTTACAGTGAGCCGAGATCGCACAACTGCACTCTAGCCAGGCAGAGCCAGACCCCATGCCCCACCCCACAAAATGAAAGAAACCAAGATATGTGTGCACTGTGTAGACTTTTCAGTTTGGCTTCTTTCACTTAGCCATATGCAATTAAGATTCATCTAAGTCTTTGCATGACTTCATAATTTACTCTTTTTCATTGCTGAGTAGAACTCCATTACATAGTTTATTTATTCATTCACCTATTGAAGAACATCTTGGTTACTCCTAGTTTTTGGTGATTATGAATAAAACTGATATAAACACTTGTATGCAGGGGTTTGTATTGACCTAAGTTTTCAAAGCAGTTGAACAAATACCTTAGGAGTGTGGTTCCTGAATGGTATGGAAAAACTGTTTTATTTCCAACTTTTAAGTTCAGGTGTACATGTGCAGGATGTGCAGGCTTGTTACATAGGTAAACATGTGCCACGGTAGTTTGCTACATAGATTATCCCATCACCCAGGTACTAAGCCCAGCGTCCATTAGCTATTCTTCCTAATGCTCTCCTTCCTCCCATGTCCCACCCTCTAACAGGCCCCTGTGTGTGTTGTTTCCCCCAATGTGTCCATGTGTTCTCATCATTTAGCTCCTACTTGTAAGTGAGAATATGTGGTATTTGGTTTTGGTCTTCTGTTCCTGCATTAGTTTGCTAAGGATAATGGCCACCAGCCTCATACATGTCCCTGCAAAGGATATGATCTCATTCCTTTTTATGGCTTTCATAATATTCCATGGTGTATATGTACCACATTTTCTTTATCTAGCCTACCATTGATAGGTATTGAGGTTGATACCACGTCTTTGCTATTGTGGATAGTGCTGCAATGAATATATGCATGCATGTATCTTTATAATATTAATAGAATGATTTAGGCCCGGCATGGTGGCTCATGCTTGTAATCTCAGCACTTTGGGAGGCCAACACGGGTGTATTGATTGAGCTCAGGAGTTCAAGACCAGCCTGTGCAACATGACAAAATCCCATCTTTACAAAAATACAAAAATTAGCCAGATGTGGAGACACATGCCTATAGTCTCAGCTACTTGGGAGACTGAGGTGGGAGGATTGCTTCAGCCTGGGAGACCGAGGTTGCAGCAAGCCGAGATCATGCCACTGCACTTAAGCCTCGGTGACAGAGCCAGACCCTGTCTCAAAATAATAATAATAATAATAATAATAATAATAATAAGAACAATTTCTATTCCTTTGGGTATATACCCAGTAATGGGATTGCTGAGTTGAATGGTATTTTTGCCTCTAGGTCTTTGAGGAGTCACCACATTGTCTTCCACAATGGTTGAACTAATTTACACTGCCATCAACTGTGTAAAAGCCTTCCTTTTTCTCCACAACCTCACCAGCATCTGTTGTTTCTTGAGTTTTTAATAATAGCCATTCTGACTGGTTTGAGATGGTATCTCATTGTGGTTTTGATTTGCATTTCCTAACAATCAGTGATGTTGAGCTTTTTTTCATATGTGAAAAACTTTTCTATATAAGACACTGCTAAGTTGTCTTCCAAAGTGATTGTACCATTTTACATTTCCACCGGGAACACACGAGAGTTCTTGTTTCACATCCTTGCCAGCAATTGGTATTGCTGGGTTTTTGGATGTTAGCCATTCCAAATGGTAATGTAGTGATGGTTCCTTGCTATATTATATATACACATGTATGTATTTTATTTATAAATATATGATTCAGTGAATAAATGAATCATTACATGTAATAACATCATAGTAAATTAGCAGAAGCAGCCTTAGACTACTACTCTTTCCCGACTCCTGACTCCTCTCGAAAAGCTTATATGTTAAGGCAGTAGGAATATGACCCAGAGTAAAAGACAGTTTTTACACTGTCTAGATACACATAAGAACTGAAAATTCTTAATTTGTCCAAGAGCAACATAATAAGTCTGAATATTTAACATTTATACATATATTATTTATATTCACATACTATTTAAAACTATTAAAAGCCTGATCCAAAAAATGAATGCCAAATGCCAAATAATAACAAATCCATCCTATAATTAGACATTGGTATAAATAGGAACCTAATAATAGTTTCTTAGAATCTATTTGTCTTCTTTATTGTTAAAAATATCATACACATTCCCCAGTTGCCAAGTAATCAATCAAGGATTAGGTGCTATGCTTTGAAGGATTACATGATGTTCCTTTTGGTTCATAACATGCAGGAGCTAAGAAGAACCAGGTTGTGTGGTATTCAGAGAAATAATGTGATCAACCACCCAAATGAAAGTTAAAATAATTATTGACCTTTGATCTTACAGTTGCTGTATTATTTAGTTGGCATGACTTAAAGTCAAAGTTATCAAATATGTAAGAGTCATCACCACATTCAAGAGCAAGCAAGATAATTTTCAAAGTTTAAACTGATTGATTTAACAATGTTGAAAACAATTCTTAAAAATGGTGATTGAAACAAGTTTGTACATTTACAAGTCCATTCTTCAATATCTATTTGGTAATCCCAATCAGTATGATTAAAATTTTAAATACTAAAATACTAATACTAAAATACTATTACTAAAATTATAAAAACCTTTATTGTAGCCATTTTAGACTTTCATATTCAGCAAATAGATATCAGATTAGCTTTGTTTTTTCTTTCAGGAGTGGGCAGGAGTAAAATTAAGATTTAAAAAAAATATTTTTATGTATGATTTCATAATGTTTGCTGGGTGGGGGGAGCCACACTATTTTTTTTTTTTTTTTTTTTTTTTTTTTTTTT
>NW_016809830.1:2426751-2450721 GCF_001698545.2 Rhinopithecus bieti | reverse complement strand
TTTTTTTTTTTTTTTTTTTTTTTTTTTTTTTTGAGATGGAGTCTTGCTGTGTCGCCCAGGCTGGAGTGCAGTGGCCAGATCTCAGCTCACTGCAAGCTCCGCCTCCCGGGTTTACGCCATTCTCCTGCCTCAGCCTCCCGAATAGCTGGGACTACAGGCGCCTGTCACCTCGCCGGGCTAGTTTTTTGTGTTTTTTAGTAGAGACGGGGTTTCACCATGTTAGCCAGGATGGTCTCGATCTCCTGACCTCGTGATCCGCCCGCCTCGGCCTCCCAAAGTGCTGGGATTACAGGCTTGAGCCACCGCGCCCGGCCGAGCCACACTATTTTAACAGCCTATCATATACTTATCAGTAGCATCACTAATTTTAGCTTTTTCTCAGAAGTATGATAGTCATATAGGAAACTGCACATATTATAACTCCATAGCCTGAATTTTCACAAATAGAACACAACTCTGTAACTAGCACCTAGATTAAGATGCAAAGTAGTTCTAGCACCTCAGAAGCCCCCTTCGAGCTACTTCGAAATAATTACAACATCCAGATTTCCAACAGCATGTTTGTTTTGTCTATTTCAGTACTTTGCATAAATGGAATTGCAAAGTATCTTTTGTTGCATGTTTTCTTAGTATCAATGTTTGTGAGATTCATCTACATTGTTGTGCTCTGTTATAGACTATTTCTTCCCATTGCTATACACTACATCTACTATTTCATTGTGACTCTATCATAATTTATCCATTTTGATGGATATTGTGTATTTCATTGTGACTCTACCACAATTTATCCATTTTGATGTCACTCATTGTGAATGTACCACAATTTATCTATTCATTTTAATGTTGAAGGACATTTGAATATTTCTCCATTTGGGACTACACTGCTATTATCTATGGTATAGTACATGTCATTTAACAACATGTATGGAATTTGGGGGGTAAATACTTACTAGTGAAATTGTCACAAGGGAACATGCTAAGCCTTAGAAGAAAATGACTACGTTTTTGCAATTTAACATGTATAGCAATTAGGATACATAGCAATACATAGGAATTGCTTAAATGTATAGCAGTTTAAATCCTCATTTACATTGTGAAAGTTCTTCACATTCTTGCCAATGCTTGATACTTTCCATCTTTTGTTTATTTTACCAATAAGAAAGAGGTTGAAGATATTTTCCACCTTTTCAAACTTAGCCCTTTTGTTAGATGTATAGTAGTAACACATTGTACTTTAATTTTCCTGATGATTAATGAAGTCACGCATGTTTTCATGTTATTGACCACTCGGATATCCTCATGTGTGACATGCCATTTTCTCTTTTTTGGTGTCTTTTAAAAATATATAATTATAATTGATTGTAATATACTTTGTAGATTCTGGGTATGAGGTTTTTTGGAATGTATTTTTTAAATCTCATTATAAGGCCTTGTTTTACCCTCTTGATGGTATTTTTCTCTTGTGAACAGGGGTTTTTAATTTTAATATAGTCCATTTAACCAATTTTCTTTATTAGCAGTTTTTTTTTTGGTCCAGTTTCCCCAATTTTGCCTAATTAAAATCACGTGTAGGTTAAACCTGCAATCTGTCTGTAATTTTTTGTATGGTCTGCGAAAAGGGTCAACATACACTTTTATTCGATATAGATATGCAACGGATTCATCATCATTAAATGAAAAGATCACTTCTTGTACTTACTTGCAGTATGACTTGTAACAAAGGATAAATGCTTGAGGTGATGGGTACTCCATTTACTCTGATGTGATTATGCATTGCATGCCTGTATCAAAATATCTCATGTATGCACCCACTACGTAGCCATGAAAAATAAAAGTTTAGAAACAATTAAAGTAGGTGTTTGTGTATGTATGGGTCAGTTCCTGGAATTTCTTGTCTGTTTTATTGGTCACATTTTTCTAAAACCACTTAGCAATAGCACTTCGACTTTATCAGAAGAACTTTAGAATGTATCATTTTCTCTGGGTTCTTCTTTTCAAAATTGCATCAACGAATCTTGGCTTTTGTATTCCATATGAATTTTAAATCAACTTATCAGTTTCCACAAAATACCTGCTGAGCTTTTACTGAGACTGTACTGAAACTGTAGATTTGAGGGATTGACATCTGTGCAATAATACTTTATATATCTCTCCATTTATTTAGAAATTCTTCACTTACAAAAATGTTTTGAAATTTTTTAGTGAGGAGGTCTTGGCATATCTTTTATTAGATTTAGTCTTATACGTTTGGGGGTTTTCGATGTTATGGTCAATGGCAACATTTTAAAATACTGTTTTCAGTCAGTTGCTGGCATGTGAAAATACAACTAACTTTTTAATACCGACCTGTGTACAGCAACCTTGCCAAATACAGTTTAGTTTTTATATTTTGATGAGGAATTTTAAATACATATTTTAGGTACACATACACAATCATATTGAATAGTGAATAATGACAGTTTTGACCCTTCTAATCTTAATGTTTGTTTGTTTTGATCTTGCATTACTTTATTGCCTAGGACCTCCAGTACAAGATTAAATGGAAATGGTCATAGTAGGAATCCTCGTCTCTTTTCTGAGTACAGGAGAATAGTCTTCAATAACATGCTTCATGATTAATGTTTGCCATTGGTTTTTAGTAGATAATCTTCCTCCAATTAAGGATGCTTCTCTCTCATCCTAATTTTCTGAAAGGCTTTATTGTGAATGGCTATTACATTTTGTCAAATGCTTTTCCTGAATCATAATATTTAGTTTAGCTCTGTGCATTTTTTCCTCTCAATCTGATAAATTATGTTAACTGGCTTTTAGATGTAAAGCGAACCTGGATTAAATCTCACTTGCTTTGATGCATACAGCACTAAATTGGATTAGCTAATGTTTTTACTAAGGGTATTTACATCTATAATTATGAGAGAGATTCATTTTTAATTTGTTCCTTTCTTGTAATATCTCTTATCAGGTTCTGGAGTCAATATTACCTTGGCTTATAAAAAGAGGAAGGAACCATTCACTCTGGAAGACTTTGTGCAAAATTGGTATTATATCTTCCTCAACTATTGGGCAAAATTCGCAGATAAAGCCATCTGGGTTATGAATTTCCTTTGTACAGAAATTTTTAAATAACGGATTTCCTTTATTTAATAGCTAGTAAACTATTAAGATTTTTCTATTTCTTCTTTTGCTGCTTTGGTAATTGACTTTTCAATAAACGTTTCACTTCATTTGTCAAATTTATCGATGTAAGGCTGTTCATAATGCAGATTATCTCTTATCCAAAATGCTTGCAATCAGAAGTCTTTCAGATTTTGGGCGTTTTCTGGTTTTGGAATATTTTTGCATTATACTTACCAGTTGAGCATTCCAAATCCAAAAGTCTGAAACCCAAAATGCTCCAATTAGTATTTCCTTTGAGCATTATGTGGGCACTCAAAAGTTTTGGATTCTAGAGCATTTCAGATCTCAGATTATCAAACTTAGGATGCTCAACCTATATATTCTTCATTTTTCAAAAATTTATTATAAATATTTCAAGTAATAAATATTCTTGGAAGGTTGAATTTTACAATGAACACACATGTATGCTTCACTTGGATGCTATTTTGAATATTGAATATTTTGTTTTAAAATGTATATATCTATCAACTCATCACTCATAGTTCTAGCAATTTATCTTATTTCGGTGGGAATTTTAAGTAAATTACAGATACACTTCCCCTAAATATTCTTTGCATATTATTAGAGTTCAATATGTTTAGTTTTTTTCCTCATAGCTTTTTCCTTTTTGGGTAAAATTCACATTAGATGAAATGTACAAATTTTAAGTGGACATCCACTGAATTTTGAAAGAGGCATATACCCATTTAACCCAAATCCTCCCAAGATACAAAACATTCTCATTTCAGAAATTTTTCTTATACCTCTTCCCAGTCAATCCCCACCTCCACTATTCCCAAAAGTCAACCATTCTTCTGCTATTTTCCACCGTACATTAGTTTATTCTAGAAACTTACATAAATGGAATTTACAGTATGTACTCTGTTGTATAAGACTTATTTTGGCATATTAAAGATTCATCCAGGTTTTGCATAAATCATCAGTTTGTACTTTTTCACTGTTATTATTCCATTGTTTATTTATACCAGTGTGTGTATATATTCTACCACTGATGGACACCTGGGCTTTTTTTTAGTCTGAGACTACTTTGAATAAAGCTGCTATGAACATTCTTGACCTTTTTGTAGATGTGTTTTTCTCCTGAGTAACCACATAAACGTAAAATTGCTGGGTCACAGGACAGGTGTAAATTAGTTTTATAAGAAACTATTACAACTTTTTTTTGTAAAGTAGCCGTGTCATTTTCATAGTAGTTGTACCACAAAGTATCAGATTTCCAGTTGCATCATATTCTTGTCTACATTTGGTATAGTGGTATTTCATTTTGATTTTAATTAGAATATCTCTGATGACTAATAACGTTGAGTTACACATCTTTTAAAATTGTATGTGAATGGAAGCCTGTCTCTGAAAGGAATATTACTGGGGGAATAAAAATTCTCTAGTAAGATATTAAAATCAGAAGCTGGGGAATTCCTCTTCCAATTAAGGTGAAATTAATAGGGACCAGATCCACTCCTCTATTTTACAAAACTAAATAACTAAAGAAATTCTACATGAAACCTTGATTGTTCCAGCTTACTGATTTGATTGTCCAGTCACAGCACAGGGGAAAAACTAAACAGAGCCCAATGGTCTTCCTGAGTTGAGAATCTGGTAAGGCTAAGGGAACTACCACAATTGACAGAAAAGAGTACCAGAAAGGAAAGCTGCGGGGTGAGAAAGCTCTACAGAGGTTGAGAGTTCCCTCACATCTTCAGCCAAGTTCTGCCCAATGCATGCATTGGAGGAAATTTCTAAGTGTTGGGGAAAGAATCACCAAAAAGGACAGGTAGAACAATCCTCTGAATTCATACAAGGATAGGAATAGTGTAATTCCTGTCCCCATTAGCCAAAGTAGGAAAACCTTTTAATACATGGGGCATTGGTAGAGTACTCAAAAGGGCATTAACTCAGTATGGGTAAAAATTAGCATGAAATTAAAGTCTGATCTCACCTTATATACAAGCCTCAAACGAATCAAAACTGCCTCCTTGGTTTCCTATTGACTTAGTTGGATCCCAGAACAAAGCTCAAGAATACAATTATGTACTAGTTAATGATGGAGAGAGGTTTTGAGAAATGTGTCCTTAGGCAATTTAATCATTGTGCAAACATCACAGGGTGGACTTACACAAACCAAGATAGTGCAGCCTACTACACATCTATGTTCCTATTGTTCCTGTGCTACAAACCTGTGCAGTTTGTTACTGTCCTGAATACTGCAGGCAATTGTAACACAATTTTAAATATTTGTGTATCTCACCATAGCTAAACAGAAGAGGTATAATAAAAATACAGTATAAAAGATTAAAAATAGTATAACTGTCTAGGGTACTTACCATGAATGGAACTTGTAGTACTGGAAGTTTCTTTGGATGAATCAGTGAGTGGTGAGGCAAAGTGAAGGCCTAGGACATTACTGTACACTACTGTGGACTTACAAACACGGTATACATAGGCCACACTAAATTTACAAAGATATTGTCTTTCTTCAATAATTAAAGTTAGCTTACTGTAACTTTTACTTTATAAAGTTTTATTTTTTAATTTTGGGTTCTTGTAATAGCTTAGCCTAAAACACAAATACACAGAGCTGTACAAAATATTTACTTTCTTTATATGCATATTCTATATGCTTTTACTATTTTCAAAGCTTTTATTTTATTTTTTATTTTTTAAACTTTTGTTTAAAAGCAAGACACACCTGCATTAGCCTAGGCCTGCACAGTGTCAGAATCCTCAATATCCCTGTCTTACCCTCTACATCTTATACCACCGGAAGGTCTTCAGGGGCAGTAACAAGCATGGCACTGTCATCTCCCAAGATAACAATGCCTTCTTCTGGAATACCTTCTGAAGGACCTGCTTTTTTCTTCTAATAAGTAGGACTATACTCTAAAATAATAATAAAAAGTATAACAAATATATGAACCAGTAACATAGTAGCTTATTATTGTTATTAAGTACAATGTACTGTGCATAATTGTGTGCTAAGCTTTTATATGACTGCCAGGGCAGCAGGTTTACACCAGCATCACCACAAACATGAGCAATGCAATGCACTACGATGTTATTATGGCTACGACATCACTAGGTGACAGAAATTTTTCAACTCCATTATAATCTTATGGGACCACCGCTACGTACCCAGTTCATTGTTAACCAAAAAGTCATTATGTAGTACATGCCTCTATTTAAGGAAAAAAATATCCCGTACTCAACAAGCAAAACTCATAAGGTCTGGAATCCAGTCAATGATTTTCAGGGATGCAAACAAGCAGGAAAACATGACCCACAATGAAAAGAAAAATCAGTCAACAGACACAAGATAAAATTAGTAGACAAGAACATTGAATTTGCTATCATAACGATATTTTATATGTTCAAGAAAGTAGAGGAAAGCATAAACACACCTTTAAAGACTCAATTTGAACTTAGTTCTAAATTTTTTTTTTTTTTTTTTTGGAGACGGAGTCTCGCTCTGTCACCCAGGCTGGAGCGCAGTGGCTGGATCTCCGGTCACTGCAAGCTCCACTTCCCGGGTTTACGCCATTCTCCTGCCTCAGCCTCCCGAGTAGCTGGGATTACAGGTGCCTGCCACCTCGCCCGACTAGGTTTTTTTTTTTGTATTTTTTAGTAGAGACGGGGTTTCACCGTGTTAGCCAGGATGGTCTTGATCTCCTGACCTCGTGATCCGCCCGTCTCGGCCTCCCTAAGTGCTGGGATTACAGGCTTGAGCCAACGCGCCCGGCCAGTTCTAAACGTTTTTAAAAATGTCTGAGATTGAAAAATTCACTGAATTAAATATCAGACAGGATGCTGCCAAAAATAAAAAGACAAATTGAAAACATAGCATAGCAATAAAAACTATCCAAAATGAAACACAGAAAGAAAAAAGAAACCTGGAAAAAATGAACAGAGCAACAATGAGTTGTGGGACAAATTCAGTCAAACAGACCAAAAAATGTTTGTATTGCTTTACAAGTTAGCAACAAATACAGCTGAATAATCATAAACATGGCACTTCTAATTCTCACATTGGAGGGACAAGACCAGGAAAATGCTCTTCCACTTAAAACGCATTTATTAAAACTGAAATCCACAACTTCTGTCAAGACCTTCAATATTCTCAAGCAAAATCGACACCTATAGAGTCAAAGAAAACTATTAATAGTATCAAGTTTACTCCGTACGTCTGAGTATGTAACTGAAAGGTCTTACATGTTTTTATACAGGTAGTGCTTTTACTAAACATTTTATGTAGCCATCCTGACACTTTTAAGAATATAACACCCTTTAAGCACATTCTTTTGCAGAAAGAGATGTCAAGAAAATTGTAAAATCCAACAAAGCACTGCAGTCAAATTTCTCCTCTTTTCTCAGGAGGAAAAACTAGTCAGCCTTTAACATGGCCTGAAATAAAATGCCAATGATCAAAGAACCTGAATGAACCCAAGTAATAAGAAACATAAAACGATACCAAGGATCATCGTAATCGAATTGCTAGAGGTTGAACACTTTTTCATGTGCTTAACTGTCAACTGTGAAGTGCCTATTCACATTTCTCATCCATCTCCTATTTTTAAAAATTCTTTATATATCCTGATTCCAGTCCTTTGTCTCGTTTTGCAAGTATTTTATTTCAAGTTGTAGCATGTCTATTTCCTTAAGTTTTTTGATGAGCCTAAGTTTTTAATTTCTATGAAATCTTTCATTATTAAAAACAATTTTATGGGGGCCGAGCACGGTGGCTCACATCTGTAACCCCAGCAATTTGGGAGGCCGAGGCAGGTGGATTAGCTGAGATCAGGAATTCGAGACCAGCCTGGCCAAAATGGCAAAATGTGTCTACTAAAAAAAAAAATTAGCCACACGCCTGTACTCAGGAGGCTAAGGCAGGAGAATTGCTTGAACCCGGGAGGCAGAGGTTGCAGTGAGCTGAGATCGTGCCACTGCACTCCAGCCTGGGCAACAAAGTGAGAATCCATCTCAAAAAAACAACCACAAAAAAACCAATTTTATGGTTAATACTTTGTGTCCTAAGAAATCTATACCCACCACTAATTGCCAAACTATGTTGTAGCTTTTACATTTGGCTCTTGAATTGATTCTTGAGTATAGTATGAGGTAGGGATTGACGTTCATTTATTTTTAAATGTGGACATCCAATTAATCTAGCACCAATTGCTGCAATGACTCTCCTTTCCCCATTGTATTGCTTCGACACCTTTGTCAAAAATTAAATGAGTGTGTGAGTCTATTTCTGAGCTCTCTCTTTCATTGATCCATTTGTTTGTCTTTATGGCAGAATCACAATGTCACTTTACAGTAAATTTCAAATTCTCTAAATTTTTCCATTGCAAAATACTTTGGACAATCTAGGTACTTTACATTTCCATAGAAATTTACGATCAGATAGAACATTTTTATTTAAAAGAGTTTGGTGCAACTATTATTTGGATTGTGTTGAATTTATATAACATTTGTGTTAATTTATATAACATTTATGTAACATTTTGAGTCTTCCAATACATTCATGTGAAACATATCATTTACTTATGTCTATTTTAATTTCTTTTACTGTTTTGTAGATTTCAGTGTACAGGTCTTATATATGCTGGTAAAAAGCTACTTCTAACTTGCTTTTTGACACTATTGTAACAAGAATTACTAATTTTTCAAGTATTCATTGCTTGTATTCTTACTGTCTTTTTAAATGTCTGTAGTCATCTCATATTTTGATTACCGTTTTTTAATTAGCATTGATATGGGTTACTGTTTTTAACTATTTCTCCTTGAGCCAATTTTGGTAAAAATATAATCAACTTCATTAACCTTTTGGAACAATCATTTTAGCTTTATTAATTTTCTCTATTATACATTTGTGTAGTATTTCATTGGTTTTTGCTGAATTATTCCTTTAATTCTACTTTCCTTAGGTTTGATGACCTCTTATAGCTTCTTGAATGGGAAACTTAATTTTGTTCTACAATGGGTTAAATTGCATTAAAATTTGATGTCACGTTCTTTACCTTTCCGTTCAAAATACTTCAGTTTCTTTTTATTTGCTCTTTAACCAATGACTTATATAGAAATAGAATGCTTAAAGTTAAGACAGTTGAAATTTTGTTGTCTTTTTGATCATTTCTAGCTGAATTCCATGGTGGTCAGAAAACATTACAAATGATGTCATTATTTTGCTTTTTTTTTTTTTTGGAGACACAGTTTCACTCTTGTTGCCCAGGCTAGAGTAGAGTGGCATGATCTCAGCTCACTGCAACCTCTGCCTCCCGGGTTCAAGCGATTCTGCTGTCTCAGCCTCCTGAGTATCTGGGATTCCAGGTGTGCACCACCATGTCCAGCTAATTTTTGTGTATGTGTGTGTATATAATATACATATATATTTTAGTAGGGACAGGGTTTCACCATGTTGGCCAGGTTGGTTTCAAACTCCTGACCTCAGATGATCCACCCGTCTCCCAAAGTGCTGGGATTACAAGAATGAGCCACTGTGCCTGGCCATCTTTTAGATCATTTCTAGCTTAATTCCACGGTGGTCAGAAAAACATTACAAATAATTTCAGTATTTTTATATTTCTTAATCCATTTTTTATTTGAATGGCCCAGACTATGTTCGTGATGATTAATATTGAGTGTCAACTTGATTGGACTGAAGGATACAAAAAGTATAAAGGATAAAATAAAGCAGGCAGAAGAAAGTGGAGACTTGCTGAGTCTGCTGGTAGTCATCTTTCTCCCGTGTTGGATGTTTCCTGCCCTCCCTTGAACATCAGACTCCAAGTTCTTCAGTTTTTGGACTCTTGGACTTACACCAGTTGATTTACCAGGGGCTCTTGGGCATTCAGCCACAGACTGCAGGCTGGGCTTCCCAACTTTTGAGGTTTTGGGACTCAGACTGGCTTCCTTGCTCCTCAGTTTGCAGAGAGCCTATTGTGATATTTCACCTTGTGATTGTGTGAGTCAATTCTCCTTAGTAAATTCCCCTACATATATACATACATCCTATTAGTTGTATCCCTCTAGAAAATCCTAATACAGTGGTCATATTGATAAAGTTCCATGTAATCTTTTTTTTTTTTTTGAGACGGAGTCTGGCTCTGTCTCCCAGGCTGGAGTGCAGTGGCCGGATCTCAGCTCACTGCAAGCTCCGCCTCCCGGGTTCACGCCATTCTCCTGCCTCAGCCTCCGGAGTAGCTGGGACTACAGGCGCCCACCACCTCGCCCGGCTAGTTTTTTGTATCTTTTAGTAGAGACGGGGTTTCACCGTATTAGCCAGGATGGTCTCGATCTCCTGAACTTGTGATCCGCCCGTCTCGGCCTCCCAAAGTGCTGGGATTACAGGCTTGAGCCACCGTGCCCGGCCAGTTCCATGTAATCTTGAATGTGATTGTTACTGTTTCGTGATTATAGGTCCAACATTGTTCAGAATTTCTATGGTCTTGTGTGTGCATGTGAGTTTTCAGCCACTGAAATGTATTAAAGGTGAATGACCTCCGTTATGATGAAATGTATCTCTTTAGTAACGCTTCTTGTCTTAATGCATACTTTGTTCTAATAGAGTAAATTAAATTAGGTTTCCTTTAGTATTTCACTTTATTGCTTTCAATTTTGTGTCTTTTTAACTTTAGATTTGACTCTTAAAAGTGCCATATAGTCATACAGTTTTGTTTTTAAGTAATCTGAAAATACTTTTATTTGGGGTATTTAGTCCATTTACATTTAATCTAATTTCTGATATAGTTGTGTTCATTTCCACTACTTTTGATTTCAGTCCTATCTGGTTTGTTTTCATCTTTTAAATATTATTCCATTTCCTTCTTCTATTTACTTGTTATGGATTCTTTTATGGATTATCTTAGAGATTACAATGTACATTAATCTTTTATCACAATACAAATTACATTCACACTTTCATGATACTGCTAAAAACATATTATTTTAACTTCATTTATCCTTTCCTTTTCCATTGTTATTGTGAACTTTAGATATGCTGAATTTTAAAATAACACGAGGCATTCAATAAATGTTTTTTGTCCATTTGCAAATATTTATAATGCCTTCCTTGTCCATTTCCATGTCTTCATCTATGATTACTGCCCTTCATCCTGACCACAAATCTCCTTAGTTTTTCTTTTTAAAGTCTTTCTATTAAAAGCCATGGAATCTTCCATTAGTAGCTATTTTCTTTTAATGTATTAAAGATGTAATTCCAAACGGAGAATGACATCAGCAAGATGGCAGAAGAGAAAGTCCTAGACCCTCCTACCCCTAACAGGGACATCAGCTCAACAATACACATACAGATATCCCATATTAGACTCTTCATCTTAATTTATTGTCCGCATTCTCCCCACTAGATGCTATGCTCTTGGAGGAAAGAGATTTTGCTGTTTTGTTCACTGCTGTAGCTAGGGTACGTGGAACAGCCTATGGCACATTACAGGCACTCAACAGATATTTATTGAAAAATAATTAAATGGGTATAAACCAAATTATTCCAGAGAAAACACTCTTTGTGAAATCATTTTCAAATAACAATAAATGAATGCCCTCCAACATGATCTGTAACCATTCCTAAAATCAAACATAGCTGTTATGTTTTTCTCATAACACAGATAAATCAGTTATCACATTTAGAAATATATAGCCGGCCGGGCACGGTGGCTCATGCCTGTAATCCCAGCATTTTGGGAGGCTGAGGCGGGCAGATCATGAGGTCGGGAGATTGAGACCATCCTGGCTAACACTGTGAAACCCCATCTCTACTAACAACAACAACAAAAAAAATACAAGAAAATTAGTTGGGCCGGTGCGGTGGCTCACGCTTGTAATCCCAGCACTTTGGGAGGCTAAGGCGGGTGGACCACGAGGTCAGGAGATCGAGACCATGCTGGCTAACATGGTGAAACCCCGTCTCTACTAAAAACAAAAAAAAAAAAAAAAAAAAAAAAAAAAAAGCAGGGCGTGGTGAGTAGTCCCAGCTACTCGGGAGGCTGAGGCAGGAGAATGGCCTGAACCTGGGAGGCAGAGCTAGCAATGACCAGGGATCGCGCCACTGCACTCCAGCCTGGGTGAGTGCTCCAGTCTGGGTGACAGAGAGAGACTCCATCACACACACACACACACACACACACACACACACACACACACACACAAATATATAGCCACACATTTAATGTAAATTCTTCATTTTAAAGATGAAAAAAAAAAAACTATAGACAGAAATGGGATGTTTTCTGATTCTTAGATTAGCATTCTATCTGCAAAATTATGCTACTACTTTATTTAAGAAAATAAATTGTCTTTTCCTAAACGGGAGAAAGAACAGTACCCGCATGCAGGGAGTGATGGGAGGAAAACAAAAGAAAACAAAACAAAAAACAATAGGATGGAAAAATACACACTCTGATCCATTAAAATAGGCCTGTCCAACATGAAGAGTTCATAGCTAAAAAAGGATTCCAGTGGAAACAGAAGACAAACATAAAAGGCTCGAACTGTTTTGTTCCCCAACTTAAGAAGAAAACAAAAATATGTGAAAATGTTTACCACTTTAAAAAAGAAAAGTTTGACATTAGCTTTTATCTTAATCCCAAGATATCATCAAGCAAGACATTAGCTTTTTGACCATCCTTGGTGTCCATGTCAGAGTCTTCACAGCACATAACGAGCCAGTTCTAAAGCCGAGGTGCGAACATAAGATGGATAGGAGTTAAAAGATGAGATGGTACAACTATTCGAGACACTGGGTTCAAGCTCTAGTATCACTAGTGTGTTTAAATCTGATTCCTTAAGCCACCTAAATCTTTGCAAAGACACAGGATGATCTGCATTTAAAAATCACTTAGTTTTATTTTGCTGAATAATGCCATACACCTTGATAGACCATTTTCGATTATGTGATGGTTCAGAAACTATGTATGAATTCAGAGAATGTTGAGACTTTAGGTTTCATAATACTGAGAATTTAATCTTTCATTTGAAAGAATAAAATCTATCCAGTGAAGTTCCAATTATATATTTCATAATGAATTCTATTTATTGCTTCCTGGACCTGTCAATTCCATTAATGGATGAGTATCTCTTCTGAATCACAACTGAGGAAGAAATGCCACTATTTTACCAATGATATTTATATCAGAAACAATAAGACAATGAGCCCATTCTGCTTGCATGCATTGGTCATTTTATCCACATCAATTGGGATTCTGGGAGAAATACCAATACAATAAAAATGCACATGGATATTAAGATAAAATTATATGCTTTTCATTACAGACAAATCAATGGGGGTAGCAGGAAGAATACAGCTCTGATTTTATAGTGCAATTGCTAGCAAGTGAGGGAGTAGGAAAGACAGGAATCAATAAATTGTCACAATCCTACTAATCATACAAAAGCAAGATTATAAGGGCAAACACATATAATAAAAATAACTATATAAGCTTTGAAGCATATTATACTGACTAAAGTATAAAATACAAAATAAAAGAACTATATTGGTCTAATTTGGGGATATTAAAATATTATTGGGTTTACATAAAGTATAAACCCTTTTGCATTTAGAGAACATAACTCTTGGTTCAAAGACAAAATGCATAAATAAACCAGTTATTTCAAATTTGCTTTGAAAGGCTAAAAACACTAAACCAAACTTGTTAAAATAATACTTGATTTGCCCAAGCCAGAGTATACTTAGAGTTTAAGTTTAAAAAGAATGAATTAACAGAACTTTAGGAATACATATTATTCCATCCAATAATGAATTCTATGTCTTTTACCCCGTATTACTCCACTGTATAATCTTTGAAACTCAAAAGGATAACTTCAATTTTACTTTTTAAAATGCAGCTCTTTGGTAAGAATGATTATAAATACCAGGTGAGATTCTTTTCTAAACCAACATGTGAGAACTTTCAGAAACAAATGTTAAATTTTGGTGTCATCTTACTACAAAACAAACACATTTTGATGATGCTGATATATCTCAAAATACATTTGAAATGCTTTCTTTGGAAATACACATGAAACGTCATTAGGATATCTTCACAATTCATTTCAAAGAGTTTTATCCAGTTTAAGTACTTATTACTCAATTTTTTAAATGTTTTATTTTAGTTTCAGGGCGTACATGTGCAGGTTTGCTATATGGGTGTATTGCACAATGCTGAGGTTTGGACTTCTAGTGAACCCATAATCAAATAGTGAACATAGTATCCAACAGGTAGTGTTTCAACCCTTGTCTCCTTCCCACTTCCCCTCTTTTGGAATCCCTAGTGTCTATTATTTCCATTTTTATGTCCATGAGTACTCATTGTTCAGCTCCCGCTTATAAAAGAACATCTGGTATTTCATTTTCTGTTTCTGAGTTAGTTCACTTAGGACAATGGCCTCCAGCTTCATTCATGTTGCTGCAAAGAACATGGTTTCATTCTTTTTTTACGGCTGCATGGTATTCTATGGTGCATACATACCACATATTCTTTATCCAATCAACCATTGATGGCCACTTAGGTTGACCCCATGACTTTGCTACTGTGAATACTGCTTCAATAACAGACAAGTGCAGGTCTCTTTTTGATAAAATGATTCCCTGTCATTTGGATTGATATTTAATACTGAAACTGCTCAGTCAAGTGGTAGTTCTATTTTTAGTTCTTTGAGAAATCTCCATACTGTTTTCCATAGAAGTGGAAGTAATTTACATCCCCAGCAGTGTATAAGCATTCCTTTTCTTTTAAAACATGGCTATTTCCAAAATATTTAAATCTACACCCAAAGACAGGAATTTGCTATATTAAAATTTTCAAATGAATGTGAACTTTAAGCCCTGAAAGTTATTCCAAAAGAAGGGTTTTGAACTTGCTTTCAACCGTGGTAACAGCACTGAAACATAAAGACAGCCTCCTAAGAGTTATATGGAAAAGTATTTATTCATTTATTTAAAAAGAGAAAAAAACCTACCTTTGTTTATCTCTTAACATTTTACAATCTTGACCCCATCATTTTAAACTTTAGATGTAAAAAGAATCAAAAATGTTTTTTTTTTTTTTTCATTTCCCATTGAATGTTTCATTCAAATTATCTCAACTTTGGCCAGTAAACAAAAATATTTCTTATTCTAGAAACTACAAATTTAAAATGAGTCCTATTTTAACCAAGGCATACATGATACCTGTAAGACCTGATTTGGGAGGGAAAGATTCTGATTTTCAGAAATGACAAGAAAAAGAATTTTAATTTGGGAGAGAAATTATAAACATACCCATAAAACTTTAAATACACTCACATATAGGAAACAAACAAAATATTAGCTTACTAACTGCCAAGAACTTAAAAATGTATTTATAATCTCATTCCAAGAAGATAAAATTTCTAGATACAAATAACATACTCATTCAAGTTCACTTTTACACATACATTCTAGCCAACTTAAATTATAAGGATTCATATTTTCCATCTTTTATAATCCAATATATTATATATTTAATATATATATATATACAATACATACAGGTAGTCAGCAGGTTTACAAAGTAATTTCTTTAAAGTCTGATCAGTATTGATAAATATTTTTAGCCTATTAAAAGGAACTATTTAGGATCGTAGAATAAAATAAAATATGGCAGGTCCAAACCTAATGGCAAGATTACAAATGTTCATATGGCCAGTCATTTTAAAAGAACTCTCAAGTTGGGTAGAATATGTTTTAAAACAATACTCTTGCTATTCTCAAGCAGCAGTAGTTATATATTTTAACCATATTCATCTCCAATAAATTTAAAATAACTGCAGCTTTCTTTACTGTAATATACAGTAGCTATCTCTTCCTTTCTGTTGGATTTTATTGTTTCAACAGTAACTAATATATTACCAACAGAAGAGACTTTAGCCCCTTTCCCTCCCCTAAAGCATGGCTCAGTTTGAAGATTGTTCTATAGGCAGCCACTATGACTATCAATAGTACCATAATAGCATTAAAAGCAATCAGTAACTAGAGTCATGTGAGATGTTTCAAAGACTGCTGGAGGTTTGTGTAAACCAGGGTAATCAGAAATATTACCCTTGTAGATAGCCCTCTCCTACCAGTAAATACAAAGAGTTAAAATTCCAATGCCACAGTGTAACAGTTAACAATCTATTTTGTAATTTTAAATATTACAACATTAATTCACCCTGAGAATACAGAGGAAACATTTAATACAAGACATTCTGATATGTTTCTTTTTTTTTTTTTCCCATTGTATTTGCTTTCTTCTGGTTTTCATCAGCCCTTTAAGGGCACAAATATTTGAATTTAAAGTGTGATTTGGATATGCTTTTTTGTTAACTGAGATTCATGCCACAGTCAGATACTGGTGATAGATAAGCCCAAAAAGGCTTGTAGAAAAGAGGCAAGCAGCAATCCACCAGGTCAGAAAAGACAGAAGTCCTCGAAAAGAAGAGGAGTAAAATATTTTTTAAGCCGCTCAGTGCTACTGTTATTTGCGTAACAGTTACCTTCATCTTCCCTTCAGCTGATGGTAATTCAGAGTAAACAGAATTGGAGAGTAGACTATTATCCACTGGTAAGGTAGAGATAGATTCTGGATAAATACCCCAGGAATGATTACCTAGAAAATCGAAGACACAAATACAATTTGAAGAGTAACTAATTACAAAGCTTTTTACTAAAAAAAAATCTTTACTATATTTGAAATAAACAGTAAGTTTAGAGGCATAGTATGTCATTTTATGTTGAAAACAAAGTAAAATAATAATCCTTCTAGATCCCTAAAAAATTAACATGACTAGAGACTATCTGGCCTCATCAGTAAAGGTACACATAAAAGCAAAAAGTCTGATATACTTTTAATTAATTGCACTAAAATGGGTAAAATAACAAAATAATTTCCTCATTGTATAAGAAATGAATCAGCTAACTCTACTGGAGTAACAAAGACAGATTCAATAACTTCTGAGAAATATTTTCTACTAGAATATCAAAATAAGTTCCTTTCTCAGAAATTATCTATGATTTCAATGTGAAAACCTATTAATAGCTTCCAGAAATTTTTTTCATCATATACTTTCCTATAGTGGACAGGATATGGGTCACTTAATTTACAACTGAACTACTTACCCCTTTCCATTCCATAGATTCTTACAGGGCAACTACACCTATCATCAGGTCTATGACACCCACTAAGTCCATGAAGCCAAATAATACTTTTAGTTCCTTTGGGTTTCTTAAACCCTAACAGTGGCTGATTGCCTGATCCAAAAAAGGGGAAATGATTAATGCAGTAATAGATACTTCTTGAATAACACCACATGGGGACTTGATAGCTTAGTGAAGAGACTTGTAGAATTTTGTACTGAGAAATCTTCACCCTTTCAATGTAAGTTATCTAAACTAGAACTTACCATAGCATTCTGTAATTTATGTAAATCTATAATTGCCTTGTAATAATATAAACGTTAGGCAATAACAAAACCTTAAATCATCTTCTTATAACACAAAAGTAACTAAGATCAACAGTGCTTACTAAAGTTACTGGGTAAATCTGAGACTTAACCTTTAGTAAACAATTCTTGAAGATAAAGCATAAAGTTATAAAACCATGGGTCTGAGTTTTCAAAATGAAAATGATAAATCACCTTCCACAGCTAAAACTTTCCCATGGTTCTTTCTACAGCTTTTAAAAAGAGAAACAAATTTAAGAGTTGCATTTCTTTGTTGGTGACAAAAAGCCTTATTAATTATAGGTAGAAAGTAAAAGATGCTTCCTAGTTGCCAGGGCATGCCTACCTAGTGTTTTCAAAAGCAGAGTTGTGTGAAGCAGCATTACCAGAGGCGCCACATACTGCAGTGCAATGACACAAAGATAATAAAAGACTCGAGCCACCTGCAACCAACAACATTCTTAAGTGTCTAATACAACTGACATGTTAGGAGTGAATTAAACTTTCAGATAATTGTCATACCAAAATGTTTAAGAGATAATCCTTTCACAAGAAGGAAGCTAAATGTCAATGCTAAATGTCCCCAAAATGACTCTAGAAAGGCTCAACTTGAAGACAAGTTTTTAGAATGTGAGAGCATTAAAATAGATTCCTTAAAAATAATTCTTAAATGATGTATATATATTGGAGAAAATAACGACTAAGATTCAAATGGTATACATTTACTCATATTTCAAAGATAAAACAAAATGTAAGGGATACCTAAAATATCCAACTAAATAACAATAGTAGGCAGAGTCACGTATGAGCATAAATCCCTCATAAATAAAAAATTAAGTCCTCATTCTACATGAACATATTTGAAGTCAAACTATGGAAAATATAAAAACATAAAAATATATAAAAGGTAAAACAGAAAAAAGTTGTCTAAATCTTAATAAATGCCTCTAACTATGGAGGTGAATAAAAAACTGGAGCTGGTTGGGCGTGGTGGCTCAGCCTGTAATCCCAATACTTTGGGAGGTGATGCAGGAGGATTGCTTGAGCTCAGGAGTTCAAGACAAGCCTGGGCTATAAAGAGAGATGCTGTCTCTACAAAAAAATAAAATAACAATCATCATAATAAAAGGAGGTAGCTAAAACCACCTCTCTTAAAAAAGATACAATCAAGTTATTGGTCCATTATAGTGGCAGATGGATTCCTTGTCCTTTTCTTCTGTGGAAGCCTCAAATAAATTAAACACTTACATTTCATGTTCAAGTACATTTAAAATGAATAAGTTTAGCCACTGAAAGTAGTATTTCCTCCTCTTTAAGTCTTAAAGTCTGGACAATATGTTATAACGTCTTTCAAATCTATTAGAAGGGTCCCATTTAGCAATATTAGGCATAAAACAGCTTTGTACCACCCACTGTATGACACCAAGCACTTAAGGCAGGAAGAAGAATTAAGACCCCTTCCTTCACGTGGCACCAAAATCAGATAAAGGTCTCTTTGATATCTGTTAGCTTAAGATTGTTTTGTTTATTTACAATAAGAATAAGACGGGTTGAAATACTATCTACTAAAGGAAACCAGTATTTTCTTTTTTCTTAAAGAGCGGTTTTGCTATTTTCATTTTGACTAGGGTATAAAACTTACCATTTTCTGTAGCTCAACCGTACTTATTCGCCCTGCTTCTTTCTTCATCTGATCCACACATTTTTGGGCTAAATTTAAATAAGCTTGCAGGTGACTACGCATCATGGCCAACCGCAAAGCACACAGCAGGATTATTAACCAGAGTCGCAGAGTATCAAATGTGGCTTCTGTCATTCTACAGATCAAAAAGTTGATATGGTGCTCTCAAAGGCAACAATATGCTAGCATGCTCGTTGTATGTTAATGCTCACCATATAAAATATAAGAAGTCTATACTTAGCAACAGTTAGACATACAAAAGAATCTGACTCTGCCATAGACTTATCTGTATAATACTTTCACTTGAATAACAGAACTAGATAAACGCATTATGAAAGTATAAGAAGTTAACAGGTATCTAGAAGAAAAAAGTAGAGGAATACATGAGATCTTTTTCTCTATATACCCTCCTCCATGGATAAAAACTGGCTGTAACATGAAAAGAGAAGTTGGGGAAAGCAAGACAACTGCAGGGATTGCCTGTGGGACTAATCAAGTCAATCACCCAACATCACTGGGTACAGCTTTGCCTGATCATATACCTATTTGGATGGGATCTTTCACTCTGCTGAGCCTTCACTTGGGACCACTGGAAAATCAAAACTTCTGATATATTATGAAGATATCAGATGCCTGAAATTCCTCTACAACAATTCATTTAACTAGCTATGCATTGAAGCTGGCTCGGTTCTGAGCAATTCCTCAAACTTAAGGTTAGGATTCTAGGTGAAAATATATAACGTAAAGACATCGTTTCAGAAACCAGATCACTGATGAGGGCTGCTTAAAGAATTTTAGAAAGAAGAGATAACTTCTGATGTCCTTTTGGTGTTTAATGTTTTTAAAAGACCATGGGTTTCTGCTCTGATGAAGAACTACATTGTAAGTAATTTGAATGTAGTGACTAGACCACCCTTGGCATCTAGTCTTATATCTAGTACCTATCAGGCACTTAATATGACTGTTGTAATGCATAGACTGATTTGCCAGGTAAAACCTGGAACTGAGAAGGGTCTCCCTGAAATTCGTAAGAACATGAGGGTAGAATGGATGCATATAAAGAAGAACAAATGAGAAAAGATTAAAAAAAAAAAAACCTCATAACTAAAACCACAATATAGGAAAATTTGAAGTGTAATATTTTGCTCGAACTGTTTAAGAAATGGAGTTAAGAAATGGGGATGGGACAAAGGCTTTACTTTATATACTCTCTCTTTTTATTAAGTCATGAGGGGACATGGACATAAAATTCCAATGGAAATGCACTGTTGGCTAAGAAAGATAAAGGCATAACATTTTATCAACATGTTTCCACTACAATGAACAATGAGATTAGGGAGCCATCATGTGAGGGTAACAGTACATAAGACACAAGCCTACTCACAGCCTTGACCCTTTCCTGGGGACTTATAAACAATACTGTGCTCCCTCCAGTTGTGCAACAAGGACAACTAACTGGGAGCAGCCTGAAGACAGCTATTTCACAGCCTTTGAGGCTAACAGGTAATGTGAATGAAAGGAATAGAAGAAGGTAGTGAATTAGAATATTATTTGCTTAGTTTATGGGTTCAGGATTTAGGATAATAGTCATTAAATAGTACTTTCTAATTAGATTATTCAGTATCATCATAAATATCTGAAAAGTTGATCTAACAGAGTATCTCAAGAAGGAGCATGAGGAGGGGCTTAAAGTACACAGGTAAAGCACAGGCAGAAGAAATCACCCTAAATTCCTGATGCCATTCTGAACTTTCCTGCATATGTTGTGTTCTTTTTATGAGGTTATAAGCACACATGGACTCTGTTTACCAATATTTTATTTTTTTCAATGCTTTATCAGAACACATGATGGACTCAAATACATTTCTGGGTTGAAACCACATTATACCATAGTTTTTGCTTCTGATTACAAAGACCTTTCCACAAATCAATTTGTCTGTGACAGAAGAAGAACCTGTCACTTCATTTTTCCTTCATCCTACCCTCTTTGATGGGAAGCCATTTTTTCACAATCTACCATATGCACTTTAGATTTTAACAAAATTAAAACTGCCTCTAATAACCATGAATTTAAATTAAAGAATAATAAAAGAGAGCAGAGGTAAAACCATAGAAAGAGAACCTCAGGTCTTTATGTACAAACCACATTTTTCCTATAATTTAATATACACACAAGGGAAAAGTTCCTTATTCCCATTTCCATTAAATAAAGTATTCACTACTAATGAATCCACATGTAATTTAATCAGACTGGAAGTGGGAAGTGAATGTTGGTATAACTACCAAGTGTTTTATGTACACGCGATTTGGCTGAATAACCTTAGTCCAATTATTTAACCTCTGAGCCTGTTATTTCATTTATAAAATAGGATGAGAACAACAACATATACACAATTACCATAAAAAGATACAATATGTAAAGTATCAATATCTCACATAATAACTGGTATAAGTGTATCATAAATGCTAGTTTCTTTATTTTCTCAATTTAACTAAGGCAAATATAAAATCAGAGAACATAATTACAGGAGTATGAAATCCAGTTTCCATGACCAAATTTCAAGGAAGGATTGGGAATGCTTTCAGTATCAAATATATGAATTAGCAGTTTCTCTGAGATTTTTCTAGAACCCTAGGATCCTTACAATTACCCTTCAATACTTAAGGAATCTGTCAAGTTAAAATTACCATTAAGGTAATTAGTGTGTATCGGCATGGGGGAAGCATTACTGTTTCAGTGGCTATTTCCCGGGTTCAATAGGATTAAATCTAAAAGAAAATTATCATGGTCATCACTGATTTTATACATACTCCAAGAAAAACTGGTACCAGGATCTAAAAGAAGTACACAATATAAAAGGTACACTACAGAGTCAATGACTAGTCAAGTATTTCTATTTTAATTCTGATGAGGCAAAGCAGTGAAAAGAACATCTATTAAGCACTTAATTCCAGCTGGTTGCGTTACATGTGTTCTTTCACTTATTTCAATGATAACCTTGTGAGGTAGATACTATTATCTTCATCTTCCAGATGGGGAAACAGGCTCAGTGAAGTTAAGTAATCTGCCTCAAGCAAAGATTTTAGTGAGGAGGAGAGCTGGAGTTTGAAGAAGTTCTGTCTGAAACTTTCTATTACTCTAACAGTTCTACAAGGCTAACATATCAAGTCTAGTTATTAACGCCTATTAATAAACTGTTTGTTTCCTCACCATCTTCTGCTAAAATACAGTTGCCTAACTATAGAACTATAAACTAGTATTAGATAATAATGTTAAGGTATTAGTATTAGATAATTTTGTTAGGTACGATGATATTATTGTTATATAGGAAAATATCCTTATTTTTTTTAGAGGTGCAAGCTAAAGAAAGTATGAAGGGATAAAACTGGTACGTCTCTAATTTAATTCAAAAATGCTTCATCAAAAAACAAAATAAAAAATGGATGAAGCAAATATGGAAAATGTTAACAACTGTCAAATATAGGGGTTGAGTATATGAGTTTCCATTTATACTACTTTTTTTCTCCATAATTTTCACAATTAAAACAAAAGAACTCCAGAAGGTATCTAAACAATAGGCACAATGACAACAGAAAAATGATGATGACTGGACGTAAAGAAGAGAAAAAAACAGTGTATAAGATAATATTAGTGCAAAGTAATAATCATTAACATTAATAAAGATCACAAAAATGTTAAATGATGCTCTGTAGCTTCAATTTTCTAACACATCTTTTAGTATTCCTATTAATGTCTGAAAATACAGTGTCCTGATTTTATCACTGAAAACAAATACAGTAAATAACATTTAGTAAAGCAGTTTTGGTGATAAAAATCAGCCTTCAAATGCCCATACTTACAAAGGGATACTTTCTTTACCCAGTGGTGGGTTCATAATGTAGTCTTTGGTGATTGGTTTTACCCAGAGCAGAACCATAAATAAAGGTGCCAGGAAGTTGATATGAAGTAATGTTCTGAAAATATGTAAGAAATAAATATAAAAATTCAGAAACAACATGTGCTAATAAACTACAGAAGCTTGGGTCTTACTAAAATGGAGGTAGGAACTTATTTGCAATATTCTACTACTTACGGTACTACTATCACCATCATTTTATATTTATCATTATGATTTAACACTGATTTGAGCCTGTGAGAAAGTATGTCATTATCTTAATTTTTCAAATGAGAACATTTAGATGCAGAAAAGTTCAATGACTTGCTCTTGGCAATAACAGGCCAGAGGTAAATATAGGACTAAAATTCAGATTTGCTCACTTCTATTCTAGTATTCTTTAGTAATCCCATACTTTATTCCTGATTTAATAAGCAGGTATTTAATGATTCTAACTTTAGATAGTCAATGAATCTAATGGATTTTCAGTACAGAAGAGTTGTCTGATACTTTCTAGTGCAACTGAAACAAAGTGTCTCCTCATTATCTACAAGTAAATGATAGTGATTAGCCAGGTCCATATGACTAGAAGGCATATGGCAGATGGAACCTACTCCAACAACCTGAAACTGAGGAACTTTTCAATGTGTAATGATCATGTATAATTTTTAATTTCCATTGTTAAAATCATAAGTGATTCCACATTTTAATTTCTTTTTGAATGAATATGAACACACTTGAAATAATTTCCCTATCCTATATATATAT
>NW_016809830.1:2418359-2426386 GCF_001698545.2 Rhinopithecus bieti | reverse complement strand
TATATATATATATATACACACACACACACACATATATATATCAAAAAAATTTGCATTACTCCTGACAAGGCAATATACCTAATACAGCAAAGGTTTCAGGTCTGCACTATAACTTCATTGTTAATTGTCCAAGTTTGTACCCTACAGAGACAGATGGCTGATGAACATTTTTCTTATTTTAGAAAAAAGGCAAATTCTTCACGCATTTTATTACCATAAACTGCTTTCATTATCAACCACACTTAAGAGCTAAACTGGAGGATTCAAAATACACACAAACACCACATTTTAAAGTATTACTACACAGGCAAATGACAGGGATCTGTGTGAGTGAACAGGGCTGGGTCAGGAAGCCATGAACACCTGACAGGGAAAGGCAGAACTCTCGCTCTAACCTGATATAAAAACAGGTCGTAGTGCCTGGCCATGGGGGTGAAGAGAATGCTGCTCTTTGTGCCAGTCATGTTATTCTCACAACAGAACTAGCTTGCCCACACCCTTATATCAAGGCAGAGTGCTACAACACAATGAGGGGCTGCAATAACTGAAAATAAAACCCCAAATCCCCAAAGGGAAAAAATCTTAAAACGAAGCCACGTTTTACTAAAAATGGCACTAAAATGTGCGCTCCACCCCCAACCACCACTAAACGCTTTAAATGTTTTATAAAGTGATTCTTTCATCCCACAGCCTGGGTAAACCATCGGATGTGGGGAAGAAAGAAGCAGTATTAGGTATGCAGTGTTGCTAGGGAACACTCTAGTATCAAGGAGCAGCCCACAGCGGTTTCAGTAGCTTGTGAAGGGCTCCCCTCCACCCACCCTTTTCAGCTTATTTAAATCATAACACTGGGGTTAGTGGACTGAAGTGTGTGTGTAGGGAGGAGGGGGAGAACCAGGTTTTGTCTTAAAGGAAGCCATTAGGGAGACGGGTGGTGGGAGAAAGGCAGGATGTAGCCAAAAGCACGCTGAGTAAAATAAGGAAAAAAAAAAAAAAGGAAGGATGAAGGAGTGTGTAGTGGAAGGTGACAATAGGTAAACACACGTATAAAGCATATGTAGAAAAATGGAAGTGAGGTTAAAAAAAAAGACAGTCAAAATTAAATTAAAGGGAAATGACATAGGTAACAGAGACAAGAATGTGCAAAGACTAAAGACTCAGCCTCATTAAAAATAGGTTTTAAAGAATAGAAATGTTAGGAAATAAGATCACTCAGAGAAACTTAATGATTATAAATACACATATCAAAATGAAATATTCTCAAGTTGGGCTTCTACTGCAAAACAAAACGATGAGACAGGAACTTTGATCTGAATATGAGTTGAAGTAGATATAAGCCTATCTTTCTGCCAAGATGTCTACATCAACAACAACAACAAAATCTGTGACAACCAAAAGAATATAGTAAATGGGCTTTGAACTACATATAAAGATGAAATATGACTTGTCCAAACTAACGTAGAATTTCAGAACTAAAATAGAATTTGGTAGTTAGAAGTAATGTACAACATATAACATTGTAGAGTATTAACAATCCCAAAATAATGTATTATTTTAATAAGAGTCTAATAAGCAGGTCAATAACTTAAGGAAAACAAACATCTCTTACATACAACTTTAAGTTTTAAAATGTTTTTAAATAAAATTTTACATTAAAAGTTAATTTAAATAGATTCATATAAAATTTAAAACAATATTTTAAAGTAAAATGATCTTATTTTTTAAGGGAAATTTCTATGGAGCCTCAGTTTAGTTGTAGAGATTGCAATATAAGCCCTTGAATTAGAAAGAACATAAATTTTGAGATTTTCATTTTAACAGGTAAGACAAATTTAGTAATTGATGCTGTATCTTTTTAAATACAAGACTTAAAATTTAGAAGCAAATAAAAGAAACTTGCTTATAGTTGAAAGAGGAAGTAATGTGACATCAAATAGTTATTTATTAATTTTCAATACAATAATTATGATTACATTACAATATTATACCTTCATTAAGATGGAAAACATATATTTATCTGCATGTGCTTATGTACATTTTCCGCTTACTGTGTAATTTTTTCTGTTGCCAAATTCAGGGCATCCAGATGCATTTGAGCCAGCCGTAATCCAGGAAATGTCAAAAAAGCCCCAATGAGTGAACAGAAAATAGCCAGGAAAAATTTGAAAGTAAGTTTTGAAACAGGACTCCTAAAAATAAAATTTTTAAAGAAGCTGATAAATTTTTATAATTAGCTTTCGAAGAATTTCCTTTCTTCTAATCAATTATGTTACAAACAACAATAACAGTAAAACAAAGCAAATTTCTACAAAAAGACTGCCATTATTCAAGTACCTATAATGGATTCTGGTGAACTGTAAACTAAATGAGGCATCTCTTTAGTCACAGTCACAACAACCTAACTTACACATTCAACAAGGAACTGACATATAACTTGGATAGAAATTTAATCTTTTGAGGGAGATGAATTTAAGAAATGCAAATTTATATAAGAATTCTATGAAAGATACTAACTTTATATAGTCATAAAAATTATAAGTAAGGATGTTTCTAGAAGTGACAGTCCAACTTAAAACTCTTTACTAATTTAAAACAGCTATAGTAATACTGCTTTATTAAAATATAAGATGTTAAATTTAAATAATGCTTAATTTTCAAAGACTTACTGAGATTCTAAACCTTGCTTTTCAAGAAACTGCATCGCACTGTCTGAAAATTTGTAAACCCTGTAGGAAAAAAAAAAAAAAAAAAAACAAGATTACTCTTATCACAGATGTGAAATATAGACTCTTTCTGTGGAAATAAAATGCTAGAAAACAGAGCATCTTAAATGTTCAAGTGACTAGCTCAGCTCTTTCATGTGTTAATTAGTATGCCATAATGCAATAAAATTTGGTTATTAGCAGGAACAGGCTTTGAAAACATCCCTTTGATATTTGTACATTCCATGAGTGTGCATAAAATTTGCATTAATTTTTTAACTGTGTGAGTAAACTTTAGCATTACAGAAACTTATTTAACTGTAAGGAAAAAAATGAGACAGTATTTTTGGAAAACACATTAATTAAAACTTAGCTAAAACAAAAGCAAAACAGAAGATCTTAATTAAGAATAATAAAGGTTAATTATTTAGAACATTACAGAGTATACACTTTAAATTTAATTTTAAATATTTATCAGATATAAAACTTAAATACTGAGGTCAAAATATTAGCATTAGATAAAGCAAAATTAATTTTAAAGTTGTATGGAACTATTACCTGTTTCAAGTCCAAATTCCAGATAATTTTCTGTTACAATCAATACTGCCATTGCTTTGACAAAGAAAAAAAATCCAAAGGTGACACAAACAGATCTTTCACCACCATCTTCTACTTTAAAATAGTGTGTAGTTAATGAAAATAGAACTTTGCTGCAGAAGGAAAAGTTCAGGAAAAACCACAATAACTTTATGGGAACTATACACAATGATCTTTATAGGACTTGATTCCAATAAAATCTGGCTACAACATTTATTTCTAAGTGGAGTTTATAACATTTTTAAATTAAGGAAAAGAGCACCCACATACTAAGTTATAGCTAGGGAATGTACTTCTAGTTTATCTCACTCCAATTTTACTAGAAGATTATTTCAAGATTTTTATGCAATATGTTCTCAGTGACATGAAAAGCCAGAGTAGAGGTTATTCTAGAGAACTGTCTTTATTAGGCATGTCTGTTAAACCAGTTTACATTTATAATTAAACACATAACACAGGAATCATCCATAATAATTCAACAAGTTAAAACTTGAGAATTTTACTAGTAGCTATTGTTGATCTGTAGTATGAAAACTAAATATCTGGGATCACCACTTCACATTAGTATTAAGCGAAAATCTTTAGAGAAAACAAGTTCCAACTGAGTATTCAAACACAGCCAAAGTTTCAACATGCTCATCTATTAAAATAGGCTGAAGAGATTATCTTATCTGAACCACCCCGACACACACACACATTGATTTAATCAAGGTTAAATCAGTGCATGGCCCAAAGCTAGAACTCAGATCTCCATCATACACCAAATTGTTCTCCTTGAAAGCGCAAAACAAACAAAATAAGGTGCTTGGCAAACAAACCTAGAAAAGCAACCTTTACGTAAACTTTATGTCAAGCATGGAAAATAACAGCTATCATTTAGTACTTGCCATGTGCCTGGCAATACCAATTAACTTTTAATTCTCACATTAACCACATTATTATTGCTACTTTACAGACATTTTAAAAAACTTAAACAAAACAAAACAAACTGTGGGCCGGGCGCAGTGGCTCATGCCTGTAATCCCAACATTTTGGGAGGTCTAGGTGAGCAGATCGCCTGAAGTCAGGAGTTTGAGACCAGCCTGGCAAACATGGCGAAACCCCATCTCTACCTAAAATGCAAAAATTAGCCAGACATGGTGGCACATGCCTGCAGTCCCAGCTACTCGGGAGGCTGAGGCAGGAGAATTGCTTGAATCCAGGAGATGGAGGTTGCAGTGAGTCGAGATAGCACCACTACACTCCAGCCTGGGCAACAAGAGTAAAACTCTGTCCTAGAAAACAAACAAACAAACAACAACAACAACAAAACAACTGTGGCAGAGAGGTAAAAGTAAAAACCTCAAAATCACAGCTAGATTAGAGAAAGTTGAGATTTAAAACTAGACAGTCTGGATCTAGAATCTGGGCACTTAACAATTGATTATATTACCTCTAAAAAACTGTACATAGCACCTAAGTCAATGTGGTACTTTTAGCAGTAACACATAAAATCTTTTCAAAATAGAACGCCCTGACAGAAGTAAAGAATTAAAACATTCTCATAATCCGAAGAATCCTTTCATATATATATATATACAGTCTGAAGGTAATTTTATACAATATATTTAATAATTTTGTGCATGAAGAAAATTTTGACTGCATTTTAACTGCAGTCTCTCACTTGAGGCCAGGTGTAAAGTTTTCTACTTCTGGTATCATGCCAGTACTGGAAAAGTTTCAGATTTTGGAGCATTTTGGATTTTGGACTGTAATGTTCAACCTGTATCAAACAATACAGGTCCATCCATCTCTTTCTTGGCATTATAAGGAAGAGCTTACATATTAGAAGAGGACAAAGAAAGATGAATATAGTCAAGCTGCAAAACCACAACTGAACTGCTTTTAAGATACAGCGATGATCTCTAATAGCCTAAATGCCTTAAACCCAGGTTTGAAAAACACTGTTTTATTTTTACTGAAAATGTTTACTAGAATCTATAAGGAGACAATTTCCAACTTCTTTTCTTAGACTGAAAAACAAAATAGTATCTTTGGCCAAAAGTGGTACCAAATCATCAGAATAAAATTTCCCAAAAATTACACCTACCACTGCATTTTGTTATCCTAGAATACTGAAATTACAAAATATGTCAACACTAAAGGAAAACAAAATTATATGCAGTCTGATCCAGACATGAAGCATGGTCTTGCACTTATCACTAATGCTTTACAGTCCCAACCACAAATGCCTAAAATGGTATAATCACTGCATCCTCACTTCATATTGCATACTGGATAAATCTTAAAAACCAAATTATTTATTGAGTTCCATATTAGAACACCATCTCCCAATAACCCTTATGTAATACTATGATCTAGCCACACCCACAAGTTCAAGTTTTCATTCCATAGTCCCCAAATCTTCACCTTAATCAGAAGAGTGTACTTACCATCTCCTGAGTGTCATCACTACACTGTCTTCGATCATAATCTATCATCTGAACTGCCCGCTTCCCTCCTCCTACCTAATCCAAGACTCAACAAAAGCTCCACATCTTTCATGATACTTACCATTACCTTCTCAGCTGAGGCCATTCTTTTCCTCTTTTGAACTTATTGTATCACTTATTAATGTAATTCACTTGCCATGTAATCAATATACTATTTTAAACTATAGTGTGACCAAGTTGTAAAGAAAGCATTCTCTAGACCTAGAGTGTTTGGCTTAATCCTCGTTCTACTCTTACTAAACTACGTGATCTTCCACATGAAAATTAATTTCTCCGTGTCTCAGTTTCTTAATTTGTAAAATGTCGCCACCATAATCCACAACCTCACAGGGTTATTTTGAAAATCAAAGATTAAGTCTTCCTAGTTCTCAGCAACAAAATGTTTTCTAGATAACTGAATTAAATATTTAACATGTAATACCAAAACTATGGGAATGTATACAAAAACATATGGATCAATACAATACAAACAGATAATGATACCATTCCTGATTATGTTTAAATCTTTAAAATTCGATAATTTAATTTAAGAGGTACAAGATTAAGACGTATACAGGCAGTGATGTGGTGTGCACTGACTTCTATGTAAGTGGCAACTGGGCTCACAACTCTCCACTGATTGCCTTTCTATGCAGCCAGACCACTCTGACTCCAGCAGAAGACGAAGATTTTTGCCTCTGAAGAAACTGAACCTGAGGCACAGGAGAGTACAGATTTAGTCAACTGCATCAAAAACAGGATGATCAGGTGAAAGTCTACACTCAAAGGTAGTACTCATCTTGGAAACATGTGTAGCAAGTTTGTACACTCCAGGCAGGAGATTAAGAGATTCTCCTCTAGAGAAACTGAAAGGCCTCAAGGAAAAGACCAATAAACAGTGACACTTTGGGCTACCTAAAATAAAGCTGGCTTTAGTATTACCAAGTTATTCTTTAGTGAAACTAACCAAGCCCTAATTATATACAGAGCTTCCAATCAGCTTTTAGCGGCCATCTCTTAAAAATGAAAGGAATCCTCAGACATTAAAAAAGGAATTGGAAAACATTTTCTATAAAAGACCAGATAGTAAATACTTTAGGCTTTGTGGTCCATATGTAGTCTCTGTAGCATATTCTTCTGCCTACTTTGTTCCCCTAATACTTTAACAAGGTTAAAAAGCCATTCTTAGCTCAAGAGCTGTACAAAAACAGGCTGCAACCCAGATACTGCAAGTCATAGTTAGGCAATATCTGTATTAGAGCATCACATCTTATTTAAAAAAAGAAAGAACTAAAATCGGCAACAGAAAAAAAGTAACTTCAAGAAAAAAAGAGATGATAAAGGCAGCAGAATGAAGTTTAGATATATAACTATATATACAGAAACAGATACACACATTTTTATTTAGAGATATTTATAAACATAGGATATGTATATTTCATAAAGCTAGACAAAGATAAATGCATCTTTGAAATAAGAGCAGGATGCTATGAAAAAGGAATGGTTAGGCATCAACAAGAAACAGGACAGGAAAAATAAGAAAAAAAAAATCAAAAGTTCCATCAAGCAGAACAAAAAGACAAAATGAAAAGTAAGACAAGGCCAGGCATGGTGGCTCACACCTGTAATCCCAGCACTTTGGGAGGCTGAGGTGTGCGGATCACCTGGGGTTAGGAGTTCAAGACCAGCCTGGCCAACAGGGCAAAATCCCGTCTCTACTGAACATACAAAAATCAGCCGGGCAAGGTTGTGGGCGCCTGTAATCCCAGCTAACTCAGGAGGCTGAGGAAGGAGAATTGCTTGAATCCAGGACGTGGACGTTGCAGTGAGCCGAGATCGCACCACTGCATGCCAGCCTGGTAACAGAGCAAGATTCTGTCAAAAAAAAAAAAAAAAAAAAAAAGAAAAGAAAAAAAAGAAAAAGTTGATGAGAGGTTAATCCAGAATATACAACATCTGACTAACAAAAGTGAGACAGAGAAAGAAAATGGGAGTGGAGGGAGAGAAGAAATTCTCAAAGACATAATCAAAGAAATTTTCTAAACTTGATGTTTCCAAATTAAAGAGCCTACCAAAAGCCCACCACAAAGAAGTAAAAAAGATCCTCATGAGGTACATCATCATGAACCTTCAGAAACAAGACCAACCAAGAGACAACTGTAAAAGTTTCCTCAGAAGAACAATAAAGCAAAATTAGGTATATGCAAAAGATTAAATATCACCATAAATAACTCTTTTCTTTTTTTTTTTTTTTTTT
>NW_016809830.1:2381325-2417458 GCF_001698545.2 Rhinopithecus bieti | reverse complement strand
AAAAAAAAAAAAAAAAAAAAAAAAAAAAAAGGACCATTATGTTTCAACTTAGTTTATAAACTGCTTTAAAGGCCCAATTCTCAAATTAAGAAAACACTGTCTATACGCTAACATCCCGAGATTGTTCAAAGATATTTTATCAATGCTCTTTTGAGAAGAAAAGAAATAGACCCATATTCCAAGAAGAAATATTTTGTTGCTACTACACAAATATGATAAATAGTATCCCAAAGAATAAATAGAGATTTCTCAAAAAACTTTCACAAATTTATAATTACCTCTTTAAAACGGAACATATTTCCATTCAACTAAGTGATTTTTATGCAAACTGAGTTCTTCTGTTCTGTGAAAAAAGATTCTATTGTTTTTCTGACCGTTGCTACTAAACAAAATCCCTAATTTTTTTCTATTCAAATAATTAAATCTTCCACCTTTGTTTTTCCATAAGAAAAGGCAACTAAAATACTCAAAATACATTATACTTCACATTCTACATTGCAAAGAAACCTACAAACTATACCAAGAACTTATTACACATATACACTGAAAACTAAGTACATTAATCCTAATGACCTATTAAGTAAAAAAGTCTTAAAAATAATATGATCGTATCTTCCAATGTTAAAAAAACTTTTTTAACAAAAATAATTTTAAACTAAAATATTTTTCATCCTTTCTTAGATATGCAGGTTCCATTACTTTAATTATAGAGAAAAAGAACCTAAAATTCTCTTAGATATATGCAAAAAAGCATTGTGCATGTTTAAAATGCCATTCCACAAAAAAAGCTTAGAGCCAGCCTCAACCTAACCAGACTGTGAAGAGAAATAATAGCCAAAAATTTCTGAAAGCATAATATACAACCTTTATTTAAAATACAAAAGAAAACTATCTTTTAGTTTCAGAAAAAAAAAAAAATCACTTTGCAGATAAAAGAGCAAAGTCAGACTCAATTATAAATTAATAAATAGAAATAATGTCCTATTACCCCAAACTCCTATTTAATTCTAGGTTTTTGTCTTGAAATCTGAGTAATATGACAGCATTAATGTCACAAAAAAATCTCCAAGTTCATACAACAAACAGGCTTTGATATAACATGCCATATACAAGTTTTCAACATAATACAAGTACCTTGGCTCAGATTCAATAACTCTTGAGTTTCATTCTTTTTCTCACTAGAACTGAAATCTTATACAGTTTACTTCAGGATTAAATGTTTTGTTTTTCCTTATTAATCTAAAGCAGAACACTTTTGTAAATAAAAGAATACAGTAACTTAGAGCCTTTGAAGGAATTTAGAAATGGTGACTAAGTTGTACTAGTTTGTTGTAGTTGTCTATTTCCCACAGCAAATAAATGTAACATTTGCAGACCTTTAATATACAAATCTACATACAGAACTGAATATTAAACCAGAAAACTTTAGAATTTATTTTAACTTAAACTAGTCACAGTTTTTAGCTTTGCATAAAATTTGTATGCCTGGCAATGAAAGAAAATTAAAATTTTAACATAGCCATGAAAACATACATAATAGGGTTTTGTACCTTAAACCTCCACATTGTAAAATACAAGCACTGTGGAAATGTGACTAATGATCCAGGCCTTTAACCAAATATAATAGGACTACTGAGAAGCTTTATCACTCTTTGTAGAATAGCTTTCTTCTCACTCAAATTCACATAATTGACTCAGTATTACTCTCTGTGCTACAGCTTATTTCTAAGAAAAGTTCTTGGGGAAAAAAAATCTATACATTGTAGAATATTTTCATTCTTTAAAGTTTTACTTCCCCGAAGGACCTCTGGCTTTGCAAGCCATATTTTTACCTTTTTACTTTTCATTTTTTCATAAGTGAAAATGATATGCTTCATATCCATAAAATCAGTACACATTTCTACAGTGACTCTAAGACTTCATGGGCCATCATACAGGAAAGACATTTACTAGAAATACTCCATCCTCATTGCAAGGGTTTCTTTACCTTTTTCCTTCCCCATAACATATAACTTGGCATAAATGGAAGGGGAACACACAGACTTGGTCAGAGAAAATGGTTAGAATTACAAATGAGAAAGAAAGTAGAGTAGAGCTGAGAATTAGTTTGGCTTTAGGAGTGAGATTCAAAGCAGCTCTGATGGCTGAGATGCCTGAACACCTCAGGTGAAGCAGAAAGCAGAGCTGATGACAAGAGAAGACTCAGTTCTAGGTTTCAGGGTTCAAGGTTTTAGTGTCAAATTTTAAAAAGTCATTCCTGTGCTTTTAGAACTTTTAAGATTCTGTAGAAAGCATAATTTGCTGTCCTATTTATGTCACATGTAAGTGATGGGGGAAAGAAAAAAAATAATCATGGAAATTAAATAATTTTCTTCCTTAAAGTGAACTGATTTTTAAAGTTGTATGTGTCTAATTTGGGGACCATTTTAATTCTGGGGACCATTTAATTTGGGGACCATTTTAACAAAGAACATTTCATCAGTAACAACTGCAGAGAATTTCTGAATTAACTGAGGTATGTATGACTATGGAATTAAGCAAAGCTATTGTCCTATGTAATCAATGGAGACATGTGTTTGACTAATAAGTAGGCACATACAATAAGAAAACAAAGAGAAGCCAGACAGGGGTTACTTCAGCTATATTCCAGCCTATCTAAAGATAAAAAGATAGGCTGTAAACTTATTTCTCTCTGGCGTTAATCTGGATATCTGGAATTTAATTCTGGTCTCCTATATGCCTTTAAAGGTGGTAGATAACTTCATCACATGCTACAGGTTTGAACAACAACAAAAAAATCACATACCCAAGCATACACACAATTTTACTGCCTTCTTCCCCACCCTCTTTGTGGAGTATCAAAGCTGGCAGAAAGTAGCCTGGCCTGTAAGCTCTTCAGCACTTTCTGTCCTCTCTGGGATAGGGAGACAGCCAGCTACAGGATTCCTGCAGAGATGTTACTGTTTGATGCCTTTCACAAATGCATTACTTAAAACGAAGCAAAGTCAGTTCAGTGCTAAAGGCTGTGTGGGACCTTTGCTCCCGCATTATTAGGCGTTAGAGAGTAAAATGAAACATAAAATTTACTCACATAAACAATATGAATAGCTATTAAAAAGCATATTTTTCTAATTTATCTGGTAGGTATATATCAAGGGCTCAATCACATTAAAATAAAACTGCAAATCAAGTATATGCGTTCCCACATATGTGTTAGCCATGAAGAAAGTGAAGAAAAGAATATTCAATAATAAGCAATACTGGCAGGGAACAGAGACTCATACCTGTAATCCCAGTGTTTTGGAAGGCCGAGGCAGGAGGATGGCTTGAGGCCAGGAGTTTAAGACTAGCCTGGATAACATAGTGAGATCCCATCTCTATAAAAATCAAAAATTAGCTGGGTGCAACTGTAGTCCTAGCTACTTTGGAGGCTGAGGCAGGAGGATTACTTGAGTCCAGGAGCTCAAGGATACGGTGAGTTAGGACTTTGCAACTGCACCACAGCTTGAGCGATAGAGTGAGACCTTGTCTCTGGGGAAAAAAACAACAAAGGGCAGTATTTTGGAGAACATGAGAACTCACTGAAGTACAAAAAAAGTAACATGACATATAATCAGCTCGTGCTAATTATCATGGGAAAATATTTTTGATGTGTTTTATATGACTTGATGTCTAGGGATAGGTCTTTATTCTGATTGTTATTTTCACGTATTTAATTAAACAGGAATATTTTATGAGCTTGAATTCAAAAACTGCTCTTAGAGTTACTGCAACACTGGATATCTAAGGATGTTTCTCAACTGACACACATGATTAGTATTTCTACCCAGTATATTACATACTTTGTGGATATTGACTCTTAAGACTTTTTTCTGGCTCTTCTAGTCTAAATTATACCTAAATCAATCCAAAAGAGGCAACAGAAGGGTAGTACACTGGTGATGAACTGTCAAATTATGTCACATATTTTAAATGGTATCCACTTAACAAGTTTAAAAGATAGTGCTACAGTCTCCGGTTAAATATTAAGACATAAGACATGCATTTCCTCTGCTCATTATCACAATCTAACTCAGCAAGGCACATAAAAAAGTCAAAAACCTCAAGAATAGAGAATAGAAAAGAGACAAAATTAGTAAGTAAGTAAATAAATAAGAAATCAACAAAATTTTGGAAGATGTTAAGTGGAGAGAGAAAAGCAATTAGGTTTCAGCTTTCTCTGCTATACTTGATCTGCAAGGGGAGGAACTCAGTAAGAAGAAAGCCAATTCGTTCATCAGAAACCTGGGAAAAGTACTGGAGACACGAGGTACCTTCAAACACAGGGTTGATGAATGGATAAAACAGGAAGATTAAAAGTCTGTACTGCAGTTATTAAGACTTCCCAGACCTAGCCAATTGTGATGGCACGTGCCTGTACTCTCAGTTACTCGGAGGGCTGGGATGGGAGAAACATTTGAGCTCAGGAGTTAGAGGCTGCAGTGAACTATGATCACACCACTGCACTACAGCCTGGGCAACAGAGCAAGACCATGTCTCAAAAAAAAAAAAAAAAAAAAAAAAAAAAACAGTCTTTAAGACAGATTAAGCAAATCAGTTACTTTTTATCTCTTCCTAAATCCCACCAAAATGATGGTAAAGGAATCTGGTTTTAAGGAACATGAATAAAGTAAGAGAAAAAGCAAAAAAATTGTGGAAGCTAGAAAGCAGGCTCAACAGAAAGAAGCTCAATCGGACAGCCAAGAAGAAATTTGCCTTTTTACTGCCAAACTCCCCAAAAGGATAAGGAAATTGGTTAGATGACAAATACTTCTCTACACTAGGGTGAAAGTGCTGGTTACTGAATGTGTGTGTGGTGGTGGCGGCAGCGGCAGGGGGAGGGGGGGCAGTAATAATAGGAGGTATTAAAAATAAGTACTAATGAAATCAGTACTTTTTAAAAGTAACCAGTTCAATCTGCCCACATCTGAAGCAAGTATGGAGATTTATGCTTCTGAGAGGGTAAAAAGATAATCTCTGGCCTATCCAGATGATTCAGCAACTTACCTCACCATGTGCTCAGAGCTTCCATTCAGTTTTTTAGTGTCTCACACTTAATTACGGACAGGCAAACATCAGTCACTAGAGCTCTCTAAGAGCCTTCAATGTGAAAGACAGTAACCAAACAAAAGCAACTCAGAGTAAAAAGATACTAGGCAGACAAAAGAAAAAAACCTTAACAAAATCTATCATTAATATCTTAAACAGACACGGGAAGATAATGTAACCATAAAACGAGCAGAATTCCATCAAAGGGGTAGTGGAACAGAAGAAAAAGAGGTTGTGAAAATTAAAAATTATAGCAGAAATTCAAAATAATAAACTCAATAAAAAGTTAAGAAAGTTAAGAACAAGAGGTTGTGAAAATTAAAAATTATAGCAGAAATTCAAAATAATAAACTCAATAAAAAGTTAAGAAAGTTAAGAACATGTCCCAGAAAAACAAATAATATAAAAATATAAACATAAACATATACATGCAAGAAAGAGGATGACATTCTTGGAAAACCAGTCTAGGAGATTAAATATCTGAATAAAGAAAAGAGGTTGTGAAAATTAAAATTATAGCAGAAATTCAAAATAATAAACTCAATAAAAGTTAAGAAAGTTAAGAACATGTCCCAGAAAACAAATAATATAAAAATATAAACATAAACATATACATGCAAGAAAGAGGATGACATTCTTGGAAAACCAGTCTAGGAGATTAAATATCTGAATAATAAGCATTCCAGAAAGAGAGAAAATAGAGAAGAGAAAAACCACCAATAAAATAATTCAGATGAGAGTGGGTGTGTCCAGGGTGGTATGGCTGTAGACACGAATAAAATAATTCAAAACAATTTTCTAGAACTCAAGAACATGAGTTCACAGACTGGTAAAGTCCCAACATGGGATGAAAACAGACCCTAAATATGGCATATCATCGTAAAATTTTAGCACACCAGGTGGCTAGCTAAAAAAAGATGGTAATGATAACACAGAGAAAAAAATAGAACTTATAAAAAAATCAGATTCCTGGGCGCAATAGATCACACCTGTAATCTCAGCACTCTGGAAGGCCAAGGCAGGAGAAGCCTTGAGGCCAGGAGTCGACACCAGCTTGGGCAAGCTGGGGAGACCCTGTCTCTACAAAAAATAAAGAGAGATGTGATTGCACCACTGTACTCCAGCCTAGGTAACACAGTGAGACCCTGTCTCAAAAGAAAAAGAAAATAAATCAGAAATTGGATTGGCAGCTCAGTTCTTAAGAGTAAGAATGGAACTTTAAAGACAAAAACATAATGCCTTCAAAATTATCAAGGGAATAATTTTCAGCATGGAATTACATTATCAGCCAAAGGAAAAATTAATTTTTAGGGAAAATTTAAAATATTTTCAAAAGAGCAAGGTCACAAAAAATGTAGTACCCATGCAACCTTTTTGAAGATGACACTGAAGAATATGCTCCACCAAAATCAGAAAGTAAATCAAGTAGGAGGTAGACATAGAATATCTTTAAAAAGAGCTCCAATTTGAGGGAGATGCAAAGAGAATCTCCAAGAAGATGATAATGAGTGATACCAGGGGAATAGGTGCACATCAGGTGGGAAGGTCAACCAATCTAGACTGGGGCTTATCTGAGGGCTCCAGGAGGAACTCTACTCAAGATGAAATTGACATATTACTTGATATTTCTGAATACATTAAGGCAACTAACTATTCATCTGTGAGTGGTGTTTACATGATCATGGCATAAACATGACATTACTATATGTGGAAGATGAATAGAAAATGATCAGTGGTTAACTGGCAGCCCAAAGATATATGCTTAATCCTTATTTCCAAAGTGAAATGGCAATAGTTAAGCTTAAAACTAAAATCAAGGAATAGCCTTGGAAGTACATGCAAATATAAAAGTAAGCATCAAACAGAGAAGAGCTAGAAGAAGTTGCCGCTGGAGAGATGGAAATAAAAAAAAGAGCAGGGAACATATTTAATTTTAATAAGAATAAGAAAACAAAAATAGTAGTAAAAGACATGAGTTTTCAGATTTAAAGGGTAAATCTAGAACTTAACACTATCAATGATAAAACATCAGAAACCAGAAGAATAAAAAGAAAAAGCTTCCAAAGGGTGTATGTACTAGGGGAAGGATAGGTATATATGAAAAACAAAAGGACATCCAATTTCTCAAGAGACTTCAAGATTCTCCAGGCAAACCTATTTCTTTCTTAAAATTTTCTACTGAGCCAATCTATCTATCAAGTATGAGGGAAAAAATAAAGATAATTCCAGGCAAGCAAGATTTAAAAATAAAAATTTAGCACCCTTTCTAAGGACACCACAGGAGAATGTGCTCTGCAAAAAAAAAAAAAAAAAAAAAAAAACCAAGGAAGAGGAAATCATGAGATCCAGAAACGGGTAGAGGGAATTTTTGGAAGACAGTGAAGAAAGTCACAGGATATTAGTTATACTGAAGTTTAGAAAACTGAGGGCTCCAGGAGGATATTTCTATGGGGAAAAAAACAGAAATGAAGTATCTGAACTACTGAGGTTCTACCAATTCTGTGGAAGAGTTTATAGTTTCCACAATTACAAAAATAAAAAATTATTTACAGAAGGTAATAATACACTATAATGCCTGGCTGTAAATAATATTTTCATAGGCATAACACGGTAAAACTGAGTATAAATTTAATAAAATGTTATCTCTAACTATTTTGGGAGAATGAAGGAAGGGAAGAAAAGGGAAGAGGGAGAAAGGTGCAGTAATATATAAATAGTACCATTATCACATAATATTTAAACACAAGGAAGGAATTCCCAAAATAAATGCCTAAAAGGGGTGAACGTGGTTGTCTCTGTGACATTAGACTTGGATAAAAAGGAAAAGCAGGGCAGTGGCATTTTTCTTACATTTAGCTTTTAAATTATTTAACTCTATTACTTTGAAAATATTTTCAATTACATAAAAAAGATTTCAATAAAGAAAAGTTATCTAATGACATAAAATCTTTCTCAAATCAGAGATGAGGTCTAATGGTGTTATCTGCAAAATAAATTAATATTAATGATGTTTTGAAGGATACATTGCAAAAGACAAAACAAGCAGGCACCAGACTAAGCTGATATTCATTTCCTGTGTAGGCTTCATAAAATTGTAGTAGACTTCAGTTACTAGATATACAACTGTAGCAGCCACTGTGAAATCCACCAGCCACTGGTATTCTGGAAAGTAATGCAATGCTGGAAAAAAAAAAAAAGTTTCACTTAAATTTTCATAAATAACTTATGAGGACCTATTTATAATTAAAATATGCTAGACTTTATTTGTTCATTTGCAATGTAAGATTTACAAATATATGAATCTAAAAATGCAGGAAATAGACTGAGGATGTTAGCATCCCAAACTAAATTTTAATACCTCACAAATTAAAATAAACCTTAAAAGATTACCAAAGTTAAATTTAAGTTGTTGGTAAAGTATGATTGCAAATTTATTGGTATTAACTGATTAGCTATTTTTTACAGAAATTATAAGTGTTTTCTTTTAAATATCTAGCTATGATACCTTCACTTCAGAAAACAACTTAGTCTGGAACACAACAATTTAGTTATACTGTTCACTTCTGTGAAGTAAGAGTTAAACTTTATGTTACAATTATTGGCTGTACTAATTGTAAACTAGTAATTCTATGAAATACTACAGATTAAAATAATAAACAAGGCTGGACCCCAGCACTTTGGGAGGCCAAGGCAGGCGGATCACCTGAGGTCAGGAGTTCGAGACTAGGCTGGCCAACACGGCAAAACCCCGTTTTTACTAAAAATATAAAAATTAGCTGGGCGTTGTGGCAGGCGCCTGTAGTCCCAGCTACTTGGGAGGCCGAGGTAGAAGAGCTTGAACCTGGGAGGCGGAGGTTGCAGTGAGCTGAGTTCACGCCACGGCACTCCAACCTGAGTGACAGAACAAGACTTTGTCTCAAGAAAAATAATGAACTAAATATACCTCTTATACCCTATTTTGTTCTGCAAGAAAAGTTTATAAAATGTCTGTTGATTTTCCATAAAACCATACCCCTTCAACAAACTATTCCATTCTTAAGAGTTTACATTGAAATTAACATTCTTTGAAAGTAAATATAATTCCATCACCCTTTGCATCTCAGTTGGCATAGGTATTCTGGTTTACTTCTACCAGAGTGTAGTCCAAAACATCAACATCATTTTTTAGAAGGCCTCCTAAAAATGTGGAAGTAAATCACGTACATAACCATCAATTCAGATGTTCTTATGGCACATAATAAAATGATCTGCATTGCTTTGGACGGTTTTTAGTGATAAAATATAATACAATTACACTTGAAGATACAACATTCTTATAGAAAAAGTATTTTGAAAATATCACATACAGTAAGAGCTATTAAAAGTAGCATCAAAACTAACCAAATTTTATACCATTTCTGTAAGATGATCATAACATTTTAATAATCCAAAATCCTTTTATGATTTTTAAATTTGCATCAAGTTATTGTAACACTCTTTATCTGCTTCAATGTACTTTAACTTTTAGGTTAACTGCTTTAGGTTTTCTGAGAGTGCAGCGGTGTGATCATAGCTCACTGCAGCCTCAGCTTCTGGGGCTCAAACAATCTTCCCACCTCAACTTTCCTAGTAGCTGAGATTACAGATGCACACCATCAAACTTGGCTAATTTTTTAATTTTTTGTACAGACATGATTTCACTATATTGCCCAGGCTGTTCTCAAACTCCTGGGCTCAAGCCATCCTCCCACCTCGGCCTCCAAAAGAGGTGGGATTATAGGCATGAGCCACTGCCCCCAACCCTGCTTTAGGTCTTCTATTGTGATTGACCTACAGTTTCTGAACATAAGCCTGAAACATACTGATGTGGTTACAGAATGCTTACCCTCAATCACTTCCTCCCACTAAGAAAAAAAAAAAATCACCCATACTGAGCTTTCTATCTGGAAGGTCAGGGAAGTGGATGGAAAGGACAGACCAAAATCCATTTAAGGTTTTCAGTTTTATTATCAATAATTTAAATAAGCATTCTAATTCTCCAAACCTACCCATACTCATAGGGACTTCATGGAACTCACTCATAGCAAACAGTGAAGTGACATTCAAAAGTTCTAATGTTCTTTAAGAGGTTCTTATAATACATAGTTAATACAAATTAAGATAGACTTTTATGATAATTATTGGGACATCAATAATATATACATTCCATGAAAGTACAAATTATATATATTCTTGGCTATTTAACTCAAGTGTTACATTCTTTGTGTAATCAATAATACAATTATATATATGCCTTTTAATAAAATATTGAAGTCAAAAGAAGACAGAAAACTCTGTACTTTCACCTAAACACACATATACAACATGCATTCACAAATGACTACGAAAACTTACAAACATATATGAACATCTCCCTGTTATGTTGGTTAACTGGAAATGCTCTTGATATTACATGACCAGTTGATAAATGAGTATCATTTGTGACTAGTTATCAAAATCCTAAAAGTGAAACCAAATACTCCATAAACTACATGCTAAAGCTACAATACCCTAAATTCAGTTTTTTTTTTTTTTTTTTTAAGTTCATTAAAATAGCCTAGTTCTCATTGAGTGGCTGTACCACATTCAGTGTGTAACCCTGTCCAAGTTATTTAACTCTTCTTCCTAATGAGTTAAAAAAACAAAAACAAAAACTGGTAACAGTTACCTACTTCAGAATTGTGAGGATGGGGTAATACAAGTAAAATATTATAACAATGTCTGATACTCAACAATTTTAAGATCTTATTAAAGCTAGCTGACAAATTATTCAATAAACATTCTTTGTAAAAATGTCAAAACTACTAAAAATCAGGAAGAACGTTTATATATTATTGTATTTATACGTGTCTATGAACATTTTATACAAGTAAGCACATATAGGAGTAGTGAAACATATGTGACAACTACTAATCAAAAAGTCAAAGTGCCTTTAAATGTTTTAAATGTTGAATGTAAAATAGTTAAAAAGAAAAAAGAGGAAGACATAACCAGTCTTAAAAGTCTAAATGGGTCAGGCGTGGTGGCTCACGCCTGTAATCCTAGCACTTTGGGAGGCTAAGGTGGGCAGATCACAAGGTCAGGGGATCGAGACCATCCTGGCTAACATGGTGAAACCCCATCTCCACTAAAAAATACAAAAAAATTAACTGGGTGTGGTGGCGGGCACCTGTAATCCCAGCTACTCGGGAGGCTGAGGCAGGACAATGGCATAAACCTGGGAGGTGGAGCTTGCAGTGAGCCGAGATCGCGCCACTGCACTACAGCCATCCGTCTCAAAAAAAAAAAAAAAAAAGTCTAAATGATATTAGACAAGTGATTTATATTGCTCTTCACTGATATTTTTTAGTTCTAGGGCATGCTTTACATATACATATAACCTTTACAGATGTAATAATAAACTTTCACGTATTTCGAAGCCACCTTGTATCATAAAATAATCCTATTTGAGATGTTAGACCTCTTAAAATTTTTTGATGGTGGTATGATTTAACCCAAGAAGAGTCAAATTACATAATGACACCTTATTTGACATTATCAAAATTATTTTAAAAAACATGCATTTCATTTATCACATAAACCAGTGGTTCTCAAACCTAGTCAAAATCAAAATCACTTGGAGCACTTTTAAAATGCAAATTCCCAAAACCTACTCTACATTTACTGAATCTTCAAGGATGGGAGTAGAGAATCCATTTCAAAGAACTCATCAAGTGATTTTGATATATCCCAAAGTTTAAAAACCAGTGTTTTAAATTATATCACCTTAGATGCCTTTTCCTTCTAGGATTCAAATAATTTCATATTAATATCATTTTAAACTAGAATCATTGTAGTCATTATATAATTACAATAATTGAGACACCACAGTTCTATAATTTATAGGAGGAAAACTAAATGACCTATTTGGAAATAACAAATGGATGAAAGTAAATCCTGAATAAGTAAATTTTTCTGATTTCTAATCCAGTTCATTATTCTAAAACCATTTTCCTTTCTAATATATGTGAGAATAAAATTGAATTACTCTAAATATGGGTAAATCAATAGAAATATAGTTGACCCTTGAACAATACAGTTTGAACTGCGCACATCTACTTATATGCAGATTCTCTTCCACCTCTGCCACCTCTGACCAGCAAGACCAATCCCTCCTCTTCCTTCTCCTCCTCAGCCTACTGAAAGTGAATATCATAGTGATGAAGACTTTTATGATGATCCACTTCCATTTAATAGGAAATATATTTTTTCTCCCTTATGATTTTCTTAATAACATTTTCTTTTCTCTAACTTACTTTATTGTTATGATACAGTGTATAATACATATAACACAAAAAATATGTGTTGATTTTTTATGTTATTGGTAAGTCTTCTGGTCAGGAGTAGGCTGTTAGTAATTAGGTTCATGAGTAGTAAAAAGTTGTACTCGATTTTTCAACTGCATAAAAGTAGGCACCCCAACCCCTGGGCTGCTCATGGCCAGACATTTCAAATGCAGTTTTGCAAGCCACATTAGAAAAGGGCAGGCTGAAACAAAGAGTAAAAGGAAGTCTAGAATTCTAGATAATAAAAATTGACTGTGATCTCAATCTAATAAACAGAAACTGCATAATAAACTTGTGTAAGTTAGCCTCTTCCGAAAATTGGAAAAATAATACAAGTTAGGTGAACAAAAAAAGAAATTCAATTCAAATGAAGTCATTTGAGCATCTAAGTTCTTAGAAAGATTCCTTATTCTGTATAATGGACTTAATGATTAAAATGAAAGTACTTTCACTACCATAATATAAAACTGAGATTTATAGAACATTTTACCAAGATTTCCCTTACCTAAAGTATCCACTTCTGTAACTGATTTTGTTTCTAGATGAAGGTCAATATCCTTTGGAATGGTTAATGGCTTACTTTCAATGTGACCATTATATTTCCTATAAAAATCAGACAAGTGACACAAAAAACAAGTTACCTACACTGTTATCCAAGTGCTTGTTTCAAACTAATTACAAATGAAGTTTTAAATTTCACAGTGTAAAGGCAGAATTCTTAATATTTCATCAATAACGAGGTAAAGTACTCAAAGGTAGTTTTAAAAAGGGTACTGTAAAATTTGAATGTAAATTATCATGTGAATATACAGATTACCAGGGAAATAATTACCTAAATTAGTTACTGCAATAAAACTTTTTTTTCTAGCTTAGCATTTCACACCCATTTCTCCTACTCTCTTTTTTCTTTAGGCACAAGAGTAAATGCAAATGAAGACAAAGTGCACTTCTCCTTGAAGTGACATGTATAAACACACACATACATACATATAAACAGACCCGGAACCATATGCAAATCAGAGTTGAAGAATTATTTTAAGATTTATGTGTATGAGAAATTCAGAAACAAGACAGACTAATTTGCAATAGTTTTTACTAAAAATCACAGATGAAGGAAAACAAATTCTTCCGGTGTATCTGTATGATTTCTAAATTTAATTTTTAAAGACAAACATATAGAAAGTAATAAACTAAGGTTTCAATTTATTATTTTATGTATTTCTTTAGACACACAGATGCCCAGGCTGGACTCAAAATTCCTGGGCTCAAACAATTTTCCTGCTTCAGCCTCTGGGTAGCTGGGACTACAGGTACACACCCCCATGGCCAGCTTCAACTAAGTTTTAATACTATTAATCTCAATACTGAAAAACAACTTTGCATTTATCCTTGAATAAAAAACTGGGAAGCCTCAGGAAAAAATAATTTCATGTCAATAAACCAAAAAATAATTCTTGTTACTAGGAACAAGACAGCAACGTTAATGTATCTTTTTGTAACTATAAGGCATGTTCAACCTATTAAAAATTACTTAGAACATAATTATTCATTACAAGGCACTATAATAAGGATTCAGGCCAGGTGCAGTGGCTCACACCTGTAATTCCAACACTTTGAGAGGCCAGGAAGATTGAGGCGGGAGGACTGCTTAATCTCAGGGAGACCAGCCTGGGTAACACTGGGAGACCTTGTGTCTACAAATTTTGTTTTTAAAAAAACTAGCTGGGTATGGTGTTGCATGCATCTGGTCCCAGCTACTTGGGAGGCTGAGGTGGGAAGATCATTTGAGCCTAGGAGGTTGAAGCCACAATGAGCCAGAATTGTGCCACTGCACTTTGGCCTGAGTGACAGAGTGAGACTCTTTCTACATAATTAAATTTTACAAATGCTGAACATGGTAGCTATAAATAGGTGGAAGTGGAATAGTTAAAAAGAAACAGAAACTAAAAACTAACCTGGATTCAAATCCTGGTTGTCAGTACGTAACCTTACTAGTTATGTGAACTTGGGCAACTCATTTAACATCTCTGATCAATAGCTTCTCATTAATAAAGAGTAAATTAAATTATTAGCTAACACTCTTGGTTGTTTTGTGGATTAAGTAGAACTGTGTATAAAAGTGCTCTGGAAACTATAATGTTAGGCAGGACTATTTTATTAAAGAACTTAACTACTGGACTAAAAAGAAGGAAGGTTTACTATTAATATTCCAACGAGCTTCCAGGTATATTTGTAATGATAAGTGAAAAAGGATGGTAGTAAGATTAAAAAAGACAGTCTTTTCAAATTTCCAATTTCATGCCAAATAATCATTAATGTTTAATTATTTTTTAGCTTCTATAAATGTATTAGGCTAGGTTAGCATTTTTATGATATACATGAGAAACATGGTTATAATTTGTTGTCAATCAATCACGGTTTCAGAGTCACAGGGGACCTAAGATGTCCTCTTGGATCCCCAGTTGAGAAAACTACGGTCCATTCAGAGAGGTAATTAATATGAACTTTCCCTAAGAATTCTATTTAAATAGAGATATAGAATTTTAAAGCTGGAAGGATTATTCAAAACATTGTTTTGTTTACTCTTTCCATCTCACAGATGAGGCTACTATGGTCTGTTCTGTGAGGTTTATTAGTAGGCAGTTCTCTTCATAAACTTTAAACATGAAAAGAACATTCCAGAGCTGATGGCACCTACACAGTTATATTGTCCATCCCTTTTAATTTTAAAATGAGGAAACTGAGGCCAAGAGCAGGTTAATTTCCCCAATGTCATAATACACAGTAGCAGCAAAAACTGGAAAATAACCCAAACCAACTGACATCTTTAATGAGTTGTAGGATACAGATACGGGTTATAAGTCTCTCCCCAATCAACCCCAACTACATTTTCTTTAGTATGATGGCTATATTGTTTTCATGATTTAAACAAAGAATAAACTTGACCATTCTTGAGTAAAATAATCACTATTTTGTGTGTATATATTACTACAGATTAGATTTTCATCAGTTTTGATCTCAAATTTATCAACTACTTACAATAATTGGTACGTTTCTTTACTCAAAGCATAAAATATATTTATATAAATTGTGTTAAATATTTAACACTTTACAAGCTCAATATAACTTACCTATCTTTTTTGCTTTTCCCTTTTTGCTGTTTCCCCACAAGAATTCTTAATTCTTCTTCTGTAGGATGTTGATACCACCTCAAACTAAGCAAAAAAAGAATCCTTTTAAATAAAGCACTTAAAATCACCAGAATTATTCTTTATCCTATAAATATTTATTAAGTTTCGTATTTGTGAAGACACTGTCGAGAAATATCAGGTGCAAACTGTAATCTGAAACAAATACTACCTCTTAAACTTTAAAAGGGTTTAGATAAACATCCAGCAGACACTTACCAACCACTTACTAGATGCCAGGTCCAGCAATGCCATTTGTATTTATATTTCTTACAAATGACAATGTATTAATACATATTAAGATTATACAAGCTTATTATTAAAAGTAAATGAAGTCTGTAGCCAAGTGGGCAGGAGCACACTAATTCTCTACTAATCCCTCATTTGAAGGAACTGAGAATTATCTTAAAAAGAGAGTTGTTTGAATGAACTCTCCTGTTTACAGGTAGTCTTTCCTTTCTTTCGCTTTTTTAATTTAGTTCGAGAATTTTCAAACTTTACGTGTAGAATAATTAGAGAAAATCATTGTATTACAAAACACTTTACTTTTAGCTATATCTAACCTTCCTCAGGTAAGGATTCAACAACTGGTTGTATTCCTCTCTACCACAGTCAAAATACTTTAATCTGAAGTGAATACTCAAGATCCAAACTAAACAGTTATTCCCTCGCAAGCACCAAGTGGCTCATCCTGAATTTCATGGCTTGCCTAGTCGTCCTAACTATCTACCAATCACTTAAATTTGATATTTATATCTTATTTTCAATGTGCCCTCTCCACATGTTATTATTAATTCTGTTCCTCATCTCTTAAAATTCTAAACTCTGCCCTACTGCAGAGACCTTACTTCAGTGTATCTTCCTCTGAATATCTGACTACTGCAAAATTCTCTCACTGGTATCCTCCTTGCCTTCCTGTGGACATATTACTCATCAAATCCATCTGAGCTTACCTCTAGTTATTGTTTTCTTGTTTTTTCACCTTATAGAAAGGTGGACCACCTTTACTTATTTTTTCATAATACAAATCTTATCAAGATCCATGTCTGTTTAAATCACTTCCAAGGCTCCTCACAGAGAAAAGCAATGAATAAGGCAGCTAGGCAAAAACTTTGACAAAGGCCCTATTATTATAGAGGAAGAAATGCATCTAGTATGCTAGAACCCCAATTCTTCAATTACAAAATCTAGAATTTTAAATTTGAAATTTCCCAATTGCTGTTACCCCCCCACCCCCCAAATAGAGATAGGGGCTCACTTGGTTGCCCAGAACAGTCGCAAACTCCCTGCTTCAAAGGATCCTCCCTCCTCAGTTGTCCAAAATGCTGGGATTACAAACATTAGTTATGGCACATGGTCTCTTTGATTTGCTGTTTTAAGAACACTGCAGGCTAGGCGTAGTGGCTCATACTGGTAATTCCAGAACTTTAGAAGGCTGCAGGATTGTCTGAAGCCAGGAGTTTGAGACCAACCTGGGCAACACAGTGAGACCCTACCTCTATAAAACATTAAAAAATGAGCCTGGCCTGGTGGCATGCACCTGTGGTCGGGGGAGAGGATGAGGTAGGAGGACTGCTTGAGCCTGAGAGGTCAAGGCTGCAATGAGCCATCATTGTGCCCCCGCACTCCACTCTGGGCAACAAAGTAAGACCCTATCTCAAACAAAACAAAACAAAACACACAAAAAAACCCAGCAACTGTAGAATTGGCAATCTGAGTACTGACTGAATATTTGATGATATTAAAAAATTATTATTAAAAAAGTTTAGGTACGATAATGAGATTGTGGTAATTTTTTAAAACTCATTATTTTCGATACATACACTGAAATGTAAGGTGGGGTAAGTACAGATGAAACAAGTTTGGCCATAAGCTATTAATTGTGATGAGTACACAGGAATTCATCATTCTATCTACTCCTTGTATACTTGAAAATTTCCATTAAAACATATATTACAAGGCCCACATCTGTATGGGAGTCATGCATCATCTCTTGCTTCTACAGCCTTTCATGATCTGACCGATGTCTACTTTTCCAGGTTCACCTTCAACCATTTTCTTTTTCTTTTCTTTTCTTTTTTGAGACGGAGTCTCGCTCTGTCGCCCAGGCTGGAGTGTGGTGGCGCGATCTCGGCTCACTGCAAGCTCCGCCTCCCGGGTTTACGCCATTCTCCTGCCTCAGCCTCCCGGGTAGCTGGGACTACAGGCGCCTGCCACCTCGCCCGGCTAGTATTTTGTATTTTTTTTTTTTTAGTAGAGACGGGGTTTCACGGTGTTAGCCAGGATGGTCTCGATCTTCTGACCTCGTGATCCGCCCGTCTCGGCCTCCCAAAGTGCTGGGATTACAGGCTTGAGCCACCGCGACCGGCCTACACCTTCAACCATTTTCATTTGAAGGTGACACTTTCTGGCTTGACGAAGTGACATTTTCTTCCTCACAAATTTTTTCATCCCTTGGTGCTTTTTGCATATATTCTTCTCTCCTTGTAAACACCTATTTCCCTACTTGGCAAACTCTTAATTTATCTCTTAGTGTTTACAAGCAGTCTTCTTGTGGTATAATAAAAAAAATACATCTGCTCTTTGTCCCCAGTTCTTGACACAGAGTTTTAAAAGTCCTTATAAACACAAGAGTGGTAGAAGTATCTCTGTTACGCTAATGAGGTAGGTCAAGGCGGGCCCCAGATAGCTGCAGGATGGAGCTGATTATCAGAAACACCAAGCACAAGATTAGAGGGTCAGGATTTTCAGGAACTTGACCTCCAGGGATGGGAGGGTCCTGGAAATTGAGTTGGATCACTAAAATCAATTCTGTATCAATGACTTAAAATTGTACCTATATAACGAAACTCAAAAAAACTCTGGACATCAAAGCTCAGAGGAACTTCCTGTTGGTTAACACATTGATATGCCCAGAGGGTGACATCCTCAGACTCCAGAGGGAAAGAAAGGGCATGGAAATTCTGCTCTTTCCCAGACCTTACCCTATGTGCTTCCTTTAAATAAAACTGTAATAATAGATAAGGCAGTTTCCTAAGTTCTATGAATCATTCTAGCAGATTACTGGACCTGAGGGGATCATGGGAATCCTCAGATTTGTAACTTAATAAGTCAGAAGTGCAGGTGGCCTAGGTACCCTGAAAACTTGAAACTGGTATCTGAAGTAGGGGCAGTCTTATGGAGAACTTGGCCTTTAACCTGTGGGATTTGTACTAATTCCAGGTAATTACTGTCAGAATACAAGTGTAGCATACCCAATTGGTTTCAGATAAGTTGGATTAAAATTAAAATGGAATGTTACCCTAACTGAAAGATGCTTGGAGAAAAGATTTTATGGCTTTCTTGCTTTTTGTATACTTCAAAGCTAGTAGTTATTGGCATATAGTAAGTGCTCAAAAGGATAACTGAACCAAAATGAATTCAGTTTTTTTGCTTAATGAATTTAAGATAAAATATATTATATAGTATAGTAATATATAAGTAATCGATCTCTAACCTATAAGAAGAGGCACAAGATATATATATCCCAACCTAAAAGTCCCTAAATTACAATAAACAGGTAAGGAGGCACTTCCTGAATTTATAGTGAAGTCCAGAATTTTAACTTACAGAATTGATTCTCATTATTCGCGGTAGTTATGTTTTATAAAGTCGCCGCGAACACTGAACCATTGTTCCTAGGGCAAATACAGCGTTAGGTTCCTGTGAGCTTCCGGTCATAACATTTTCATAAACTGATCAATACCCAAGCTTGTTTTATGTGTGTTTCTGTTTAAATATATCTTATTTAATATATATCACTGATTCGCTAACATTGAATTCACAGCCAAAAGCATAATTCATCCCTGAGCAAAGCTTATCTAATACCAGTAATCATTAAGTATAGCATTTTTTTGAGTTCTGTGAGTCATTCCAGCAATTTTTTTCCGTAAGGCAGCCTTCTTGTGTTTAGGAATACTAGACACTACCACCAGCACTATGCTTGGGGGTCATTTTAAACAGCAAGATCACCAATGAAAAGCAAAATTGTAAAAAAAATGTGGCCCTAAACAGATCATAAAAAAGAGATTTGTTTACAGTATGACAGCCAAAACAATAAGGCAGACTGTTGCCTTGTTAGACCTCAACCAGGAGCATGCACGTACAGACCACTCAAATTTTTCATCACCGTCTATGTCCATCAATGACCACAAAAAGCACTGATTTGGGAATTACAAATACATTTTAGCAAGTAGGCAAACCCCAAAACAAAATCCACAAATAATGAGGATGAGTGCATAACATTTAGAAGAACACTTATAAGAAATAACTCATATAAAAGAACATGATCCAGAATAACTCATGTATAAAGATTAAAATCAGTTCTTCAGCTTTGAGAAATAGTAATTTGTGAAAGAACTCTCAGTATAGGAAAAATTAGGTTTTATTTAGAGCCCTATAGTAATGAAATATTTTAAGACACATTCTCTACTTTTTTTTTTTTTTTGAGACAGAGTCTCGCTCTGTTGCCCATGCTGGAGTATAGTGGCGCGATCTCGGCTCACTGCAAGCTCCGCCTTCTAGGTTCATGCCATTCTCCTGCCTCAGCCTCCTGAGTGGCTGGGACTGCAGGCACCCGCCACCACGCCTGGCTAATTTTTTTGTATTTTTAGTAGAGATGGGGTTTCACCATATTAGCCAGGATGGTCTCAATCTCCTGACCTCATGATCTACCCGCCTTGGCCTCCCAAAGTGCTGGGATTACAGGTGTGAGCCACCTCGCCGGCCTTAAGACACATTTTCTTTTTAAATATACTCATGTTTGTTAAATCTTATTTTGTAAACTCATTTCTCTAAAATGGCTTAGATTTATTACATTTCCTATGGGATAACTCAGGGTTATCGTTATTAGTGAGAATTATTGTTCAAAGTTGGAATCTAAGGATGTGTGATACTTTTAGGGTTACTTCTAGTCTGTAACTCACCTACCCATTCATTCATTTATCTGTCACTTAGGGAGAACCTTCTGTATTCAGATACTCTGCTAGGCAGAGGAGATATAATCACAACCAATTAAAGCCAAAGCCCTTGCCTTTTTGATGGTTATATTCCAGTTGGGGGGTAAAATCTAATCAATTAAATAGTGAAAAATAAATTTTAATACCACATGAAAGAATGAAACAAGTGGTGAAAATGTGAGAGACAGCCTTAGATATTAGGTGAGGAAAAACTTCTCTAAGACATTTAACCAGCAACCTTAAGAATGAGAAAACAGAGGAAGAGCATTCCAGGCAGAGAACACCAAGTCCAAAAGCACAGAGACATGAAAGAACATAAGACGTTGCAGTAACTAAAAGCCAGTGAGGCAAGAGCTCCAAGGAGAAACATAAGAGGGGGCTGAAAAGGTAAGATGGGAACAGATCATGCAAAGGCTAATAGGTCATAGTATGGAATTTAGATTTTATGCTGAATAATGGTCTCAAAGCAATGTAGATAAATAATTTGATTCACATTTTAAGATCCCTTTCACTGTTCTGTGAATTACAGGGAGACAAGGGCAGTGAATCAACAGGTCTTGCTGATGGACTAAAGGTAGAGAGTGAACAAAAGTAATAAAGGATAATATCTACATTTCTGATTTGAAGATGATGGTACATTTTCTGATATGGAGGAGATCAGGAAGAAATCACGAACTTAAAAATACTGAGTTTTAAGTACCCATGAGACATCAAGTAAAAATGACAAGAGGGCAACTGCATATTAGAATCTGCAGTTCAGAGATAATTTGAAGTGATTATATAATTGTGGTATCTAAATCCATAGGGATTAATAAAACCAACTAAAAAGGAACTAAAAGATAGTGTAACACTAGTTACTGAGAAAGTGAAAAAGTAAAGTTTATGTAGACAACATATGAACAAATTTGGCTACAAAGGGAAATAAAGGAATGGCCAAAAATTAAGAAATGGATATGGAGGGGCTTTGTTTTTTAAGGAGAGAGGTAGGGCTGTGACTTATTTGTTGTTGTTACTTTAAATGGGAGAACTTTTATTTAAAAAAAAAGTGTGTGTGGTAACAGGAATAATCCAACTGAAATGGAGCAGGTGATAAAATATATTTTACAAATTTAAAGATAAAGAAGAGGGGCTGCACATTTAACCAGAGTTGTGGTTTGGTAGTATACAGATGAGAGTGATGGGCTCTGGTTTCAAGAGCTTAGGGTGAGGCTGAGGTAGCGATGCTTAAGTTTTGGAGAGAAAGGATTTAGGTTGAAAAAGCTGTCTGAGAAGTACAGCATACAAACTCTGTCAGGCAGTATAAAGCAGCATCTAAGGTCTGTGATCATAGATTCCAAGTAAAATCCAGAAGTACAGTTTCACAATTTTCTTTAGCAGTCAGTGCTGCATATACAGTTTGATTCCATATGCTATGGTTCCCAGCTACTACACTTTGTATTCTGGTCTCAATTTCCAGTCTTTTCCTTTGCTATTAGGTGGTATGTCTATCTCAGTAAAATGACTGCCTGCTTGCAACTGCTGCACTATGCGTGCCTTTCTAATATGGGCTTGGAAGACAGATACAGATATAAAAGTCATTAGAATGCAGCAAGTCAGTGGTCACAAAAATACAATTAGAGAAAAATGCTTTATGATAATATGTTAAGCAAAGAACATGATATAAAATTAAACATAAAATATATCACAAGCATGAGGGGAAAATATGAACAGAAACAATTAGAAATACAAAAAAATTTACAAAGCGACTGTCTTTGAATGATGGGAATATAGTTCATTGCCTTTTAATTTTACTTATCAGTTTACTATATTTTTCCACTTTATAGATATGTACTGTTTTTTAAACGGGAAAAATATATATTTCTTAGAAAATAGAGAGTAAGTATTAACAGAATCTCACTTAAAAACTCAGTTGGGTGTGGTGGCTCACACCTGTAATCCCAGCACTTTGGGAGGCTAAGGCAGGAGGATCGCTTGAGCCTAGGAGTCTGAAACCAGCCTGGGCAACACAGCAAGATCCTGTCTCTAAAATAAATAAGCCTCTCATATTTAAGTTAAATATACAACTTTTCAGTACATAGCTTTTACCTTGGCTACTTGGTGGCTTTTTTCACTTATGCTCAGATTATCTGCAGTGACTCTGATAATAAAGCCAATCTGATATTATACTCTACTAAATAATTAAAATAATTTTTCAATGATCATTCTTACATAAACCTCTAATATAAAATATTATCAGACAACTACAACTCATACTACAACAGTTCAATACCACTGAAAAAATGTGTAGCAGAAAATAATGTCCTGACCTAGACTTTATTTTTAAAATTTAAGTAGCATTTATAGTGTTCTAGAAATTTGAAGAAATAAAACTTTTAGAAATTTAAAATAGAAACCTAAATGTGAGCAAACACAGAAAAGCACAGTTTTGATAACGCAAGCTAAATAAGCTTTAATACATAATCATATAAAACTCTATTTCATGATATACAACATAGGTCACTGCTGAATGTTTATGGTCCCCAACCCCCCAAATTCTTGTGTTGAAATCTAACCCCCAATTTGATGATATTTGGAGGTGGGAACTTTCAGGAGTTACTAGTTCGTGAGAGAGGAGCCCTCATTAATAGGATTACTGCCCTTTTAAAAGGAGGTCAGAGAACTAGCTTGTTCTCTTTCCACGATACAAGAAGTAAGCAGTCTGCAACCTGAGACAGGGTCCTTACCAGAACCTGACCATACTAGCATGCTGACCTCACACTTCCAGCCTCCAGAACTGAGAAATACATTTCTGCTGTTGATAAGCCACCCAGTCTATGGTACTTTGTAATCGCAGCCCTAACCTACTAAAACAGTCACTAATGACAGTTTTAGTCTCCATTCTAAATCTCTATAATCTTGACCAGTGGCGGGGAGGCTTAAGCGAAAACAAATACCACTTAAAACCTAGACAATCTTTCAGCATAAGTAGCTAAAATACTATTTGTTATACACATTATATACACTTGTTGGAAATTTTGATAGAATATCATGAACATTCTGGAACTGGAAGTTAGAAAAGCTAAGGCAAGGAGAGCAAGGACTCAGGCATTCCATAAGGGTGCTAGCTGAAGGTTTAAACCTTTCCCTTAGGTCATAGGTCCCACCTACTGTGCATTTGAATAGTAGGTTTCTCTCACCAAAGGGAACTTGCGGATTACTGGATCAGGCAACATGCAATAAAGAACAGGCACAAAGAATTAGAGCAATTGAGCAATTGAATATGAAGGTGATATAACACCCTCTTTAATCGATATGGGATGAGACAAAAATCAGAATAAATCTGACCATAATATATTTTCAGTGAGGGACATATGAAGGGAAACAGCAGACAAAAGTAGACTTAGGAAGATAAAAGGGTAGAGAAAAATGCATGAGGTTTGAACTAAGCAATTAGAAAAAACAGAAAGCAGGTTCAGCAAGGAAGCTATCACAGAGAAAAAGCAGTATCCTACTCCTCATGCAAAACCCACTATTCAAATGTACAAAGAATATAACCTAACACTTACCTCTCCAAGAAAAGAGGGGCCAAGCAAACTTCAAAACAAAAAGGAACTTTTATTACAATACAAAGTTGAGAATACTCTGGCTACAAATCAGTGGTATGTGGGACATGATAAGAACGTCTTTAACTGATATGATCAACTGTTAGAACAAGTGTTCCTTAAATGAGGGAAAGCAGTTCACAACAGAGAAGCAACTTCTTAGGATTTTTATTCCCTTTTAGGAAGGAAAGAGAAAGAGATAGTGTGAGGGCATTAGGTTATTAAACTCTACTTAATACTTAGCATGCTTTTGGTAATCAAATGCTGATGTGCCTTTTAATTTGCTTTAAATAAAAGCTGATTATGTTATCATGAAGAATCCATAAGAACATAGCAAGTGAACTGCATACTACTTATAACCTGAAGGATATATTCTAAAAGACAAAGTATGGCTCAAAAAACAAAATAGAAAAGGAAAATAATTTAAATAAATTACTCTGTAAACTGCCAACAAAAGTCACAGTGATTGTAAAAAAGTTGTATTTGTCTCCCTGACCAAATTTAAAACTCTGTTCAATTATGACAGTTCCAGGACAAGATGTGGAACATCTTGCTGTGAATCAGACTTTCAGTTTCATTTATCAGTGTGTGAAACTGAGTAAATCATTTAAAACTTGTTCTGTCATTTGTAAAAATGGAGATAATATCACCTATGGCAGAAAGCAACTAGGTACTCACCAATCTTGTTTTTTATATCATAAGTATTATTTCCCAGCCTCCCCAGCACTTTGGCCAGAACTAGTCACAGGGCCCCAGCCTATGTAATGTGGCCAAAAATGATGTATCTACTTCTAAGTTTGACACTTTAGAATATCCTGAAAGATCCACAGCTTACTCTCTCTTCACTCACCAACTGGCACAGCAATCTAGCAGGGCACTCCAAGGTAACAGGGGGAACAGAGGAGCCATAAGGGAAGAAGGATAGCTCAGAGGATAGCTGAGCCCTTGAGTCATCATTTTGTGAAGGACCTACCTGGAGAGCTGCCCAATCCCTTTCTGATTCCCCATTTGACCCTGCTTCCTGTCTGAAGAAACTGAGAAACTTTCATTAATTTTATAACACTGAGATTTTGGAAGTTGCAACATATCACCATATCTCCCTAGCTCAATGAACAGATCTAAATGAAACAAAACATTAAAAAAATTGTATCAGTATAAAGTTTTAAACAATTATAAGGGTAATATTAATGGAGTTAAACCAGACTAAAGACTATACACAGTTTCTTTAAAAAAAAAAAAAGTTTAAAAGAACAGTCTAAAAAAATACTAATAGCAATATGTGTTATTTAACAAGAGCTAGAAAATAAGTCAATTTTTTTAATATTAAAAATCAACAAACTGCTAATTTGTAAGTAAAAGCTGCTTATTCCATCAAGTATAATTGCTTATTTCATCAAGGAAAATGGCTTACTCATTAAGTCAACATACAACTGTCCCCAGGTATCTGAGGGAAATTGAGGGTAGGTGGGGGACCATCCAATACCCACAACACTCCTTCCAGGATACCAAAATCCAAAGATGTTAAAACTCCTTATATAATGAAAGTTTTTATTTGCATACGAACTACATATTCTCCTTTATACATTAAATAATATCTAGGTTTCTTATAATACCTAATACAATGTAGATGCTATATAAATAGTTTTTATAGTGTTTTTTTAAACTTAAATTTGTATTTTTTTTCTGAATATTTTTGATCCACGATTGGCTGGTCAATGAGAGACAGGGACAGATTATTTGACACCAAAAGAGAAGCCATAACTAAAAAAAAAGAACATTTATTTACAATTTAGGATACCAATGGAATACATGAATATTAACATGATATATACAGAAACAAATTTCTTCCGTCATACTCATGATTAATCTCTGTTATCTACACATCTATTTACTTGAATAGTTCTTTTAAATAGTTCTATTCAATATAATCACTCCCAAGCCAGCCTATTCAATATAGTCACTCCCAAGCCATCCTACACTATTCATCATTGTAAAAAAAAATTCATGATCCTCTCCTTAAATTCCTTTAATTCCCTTAAGCATTTATGGACCCTAAAGAATGCCCTCAGATTTCTCAACCCAACTGCATCATATGATTTAAAATGCAAACTGTCATTTCTGATCAGTAATATTTTTACATAGGCAATTTATAATTTTAGGTTTTTTTCTATTAAAACAGGATCATTATATATTACAAAAGGCTCATAAAACAATAATTATGCCAAAAGGATAAAATCAATAATTTTATTCAATTGAGATAAATGACAACATGACCTCAAAATTTCAGGATTTAACATTAAAAAAGGTAAATAATCTTAAAAACAAAACAAAACAAAATTGAGAGGAAATGAAACTGCCTGTAGCAGAAAAGTAACCATTACTAGACTTTCTCGATATCCTTAGACCCTGATATGGCATTAAAGGCAGCATTAATTAACACAAAAGTTAATCTATTTACAAAAGCAAGTGAAGATCACAAAGAAAACCAATTTCGTGTTGCTTTTAAAGGCTGAGCTTACCCTCAAATTATCTACGTATACTTATGAAACATTCTTCTCAGAAAAAGATTTTAAATATAAATCTTCCAATATTAATAAAGATAATCAGGTTTTTGATCTCTCAGGCTTTAGTTTTCACTAGTGAGCACAAATTTTATAGAAATAGATGGAAAGCAGAATATGTAACAAGATGAAAATGCACGTACACTAAAATGGGACAAAATTGTCAAGGTCTTTACAGACAAAGGAGATATGGAAGTGACATTACATCATAAACATAGTTTAGAAACACACAATTCTCAGGAGAAAATAAGCTACCTTAATGTATGTCATGTAGTTTCCTGAGACCCTTTTTACTTCAAATTAATGATAATTTGCCCAGCTGATGTTTATCTTTTCCTGGTCTTCGAAAATGGTTTAGATAAGTGAAATCAGTAAACAAGATAGCACAGGCATATTAAGCCTACACAGTAACAAGAAATAGTTAAAGATTATTGATTTTCACTTATTTTACACTTCACCAAAACTTTAGTCATTATTTATTTTGCTCCTAAAAATGTGCATTTGTGAACAGCTCTCACACATTCATTATACATACACACACCTGTGCATCACATTGTCCCAAACAAATTTTAAAACAGTCTGAATAATATTTTTCAATATTAAACATCAATATGGAAAACGTAGAAAGCATAGAGAAGAATATAAATAATTTAAAACAGAAAATAAATTCTGTGAAGGAAATTTAAGCTTTGTAAATGGGAAGACCCTGAATGAAAAGTGTATTTGTCACGTAGAACATAAAATCATTACTAGGACAGGTATCCATTGTTTCTCTAACTTCAATAGGCCTAACCAAAAGAAAATGGACATACAAAGCAGTAACAAAATTTGGTTATTTAACTGAAATGAATAATTGAAGTAAATAGTCATGGTACCAAATTTATCACTTACCTTTCACAATTACACAGGATTTTAGCACGTTTTTCTGTGTGCAGACTTTCCTTGATTTTGCCCCACTGTATTTATACCTACACTTTTTAAATCTAATATTTTGGGGGGTGGGAGGTACATGTTTCAGTAAGTCGACTTAGCTCCTTTGTGGAAGGAGTAGGGATTGTGAGCTTATAGTGTAGTAGACAAAATTAAAATCCCACAACATAACTTCATCCCCTCCTTGCTAAATTAAACAGTTTAAAATTCTTTGCAGTAAAACTGAGACCTCCTAACATCTGTATTATAATAAATTCTGGACTGGGTCACCAACAGAATATATACGATTTAAGTATTTTCTTCGAACAATGGTAAAAATATTTAAGCACTTGGATTTACAATTTCTTACCCCCTTTTTGACCAAATTTTTTTTAAGGTAATTAGAAAAATATGTGGTGTTTTCAGTGCCCACAGACAGAAAAAAAAAAGGCAGGGGTGAGAGGACTGAATTCTTGTCCACGACCCTATTACCTTTGTGCTAAACAGATAAACTACTAATATCTCAAACTAAGAGTAATAAGGAAGCTATAGCGAGACAATCCCAGAACTCTGGGAAGCTGAGATGGGAGGACTGCTTGAGGCCAGGAGTTGAAGAATAGCCTGGGCAACATAGCAAGGTCTTGTCTCCACAGAAAAAAAAAAACAACAAAAAAACAATTAATTTTTTAAGAGAAATATGAAAGCTAGATTTTTCTTATGACTTCCCTTTGTTATACTCTTAGAAACCGTAATTAGGAAGTTAATCAGTTTGGTAAACTAGAGATTGAAAGTGCCAGGTGAAATCAGCCTATCATTGCCTTACCTGCCATTACAGAGTAGCCATCGAGCAAGAGAATAGTGAGGTATAATCTTCTGCATGACACTGGCCATCACCATGGTAACAACCAGCTGTATACCTATCACACCCTGTGTAAAAAAAACAAACAAGTTTAATAATGAGTGAATTTGGATTTGGGGACATTGCTGGAAAACTTTCTGTACATTTTGAAAATTACATTTTAAAAAAATGAGTTTACTATTAAAATACATTACTCTCAGCCCTCCATATCTGCAGGCTCCACAACTGCAGATCAGAAATACGCAGGAAAAAAATACAGTAAAAAATAATACCATTTAAAATATATTACAAATTTTAAAATTAAAGTATAACTATCAACATAGCATTTACATTGTATTAGGTATTATAAGTAATCTAGAGATGATTTCAAGTATACAGGGGGAAGTGCATAGGTTATATGCAAATACTATGTCATTTTATATAAGGGACTTAAGCATCCTCAGATTTTGGTATGGGGTGGTCCTGGGATAAATTCCCTGTGGACACTGAGGGACAACTGTTAAATTCTGGCAATTAGGTATTCAAGATCACATAGTTTAATATAAACTTAAAATGAATTGGCATACACATCTATAATCTATTCTCAAGAAATGTTCTGCATAAATTAAGGATATCAAAATGAAGTGCAAAGTGGTATCTTCATCCTTCTCCAATTTACTCAACACACTAAAAACATTAGCTTGACAAGCTTTAAAAGTAATATGCCTGTTTTTAATCCTAGGTGGTAGTGATCATAAACCATTAACTGCACTAAATGTGATGGCAGAACTGGCCTGAAAGTCACTAATAAAGAAAACTGAACTCATGCTGTTACCACCCACTTCCAGTGAATGAGTCATAATGTCCAACAATCCTCTTAGTTTACTCTCATCAGTCCCTCCCATATTCTCCATGATGGCTAATTTGAACCTTCTTTCCTCTCCTCACCCCTCCAACTCCCTTCAAACGTCTAACTCTCCACTCGGTAGAGGACATCTATCTACTTTACAGGAAAAACAGATACAATCAAATGGGAACCCTCTCACTTCCCACCAATAAGCTCACAAAGTCACTTGTATCTACATCTGTCTTTTCTTATACCCCAGAAATAATAGAGCATCTTCTATAGAAAGCAAATCTCTGTATCTATGCTTTAGAGCCCACCCTCTTTGATTTTCAGGAACTTCTGCCATTGAATAGTCTTCCTCTATCTTCTTTAATCTCTTCTCTATTTTGAATCCTTCCTATCAGCATTGTGTAATACCTGTAAGTCTCTTTCATTTTTTTCTAAAGAATAACAGTAATTTCCCCATTTGACAGCATTCTCTCAACCTCATATTCACAGCCACTTTTCAAGACTTGTTCTTACTGTTTCCATTTTCTCCTATCTCCCACACAGTATCCATCTGACTTTTACTTCAGCATATTCCACTGAAACATATACCATAAAGGAAGATCACTCTATCTTGACAAATTATTTTTCCTCAACTTAAATCTCAGTAGTATACTCCACGGTACACCACGTTCCTTGCTTTATTACTACATTGAGGATCAATCCTTTACCCTACCCTTTGCTGGCTCCTCCTCTAGCCAAGCACTCCAAAAACAAAGTTGAATTCCTACCTCAAACCTAATATACCAAAAAAGCACTTAAAAATGTTAAAAAAAATCTAAGAAGAAAAAACAGTATGGCCTATTGGTTTAAGAAAATGGATTCTGAACCCAAACTGCCTCAGTTATAAGCTGATCTCCATCACCTACTAGCTATATGACTTTGGACATGTTATTTAATTAAACATTCTGCAAGTCTAGTTCCCCTTCTATAAAATGGAGTTAGAAATTCCATCTACTTCATCAAGCGGTGGTTAGAAACTGTGCCTGGTACAAAGTTATGTTAGTACTATTTGTTTTTATTGTCATTGTTATTATCACTACTAGAAGACAAAATTTTTCTTACGATGTCAAGAATAAAGACTTTCAAAAGAGATAGCAGTCTCCTAAATGATAAAGAAGACCAAAACAAGTTGAAAAAATAACATAAAATTTCTGCATGAAGAAACTATAATATAAACAAAGTAAAAACATTAACTGGGGAAAAGTATAACTCATCACAAAGAGATAAATTTACTTATTGGATATTATAGAGATTATAAATTAATTAGTAAAAGATCAATTGCCTAATTTAAGAAAGAAAAAAATATATCCGGACAATTCTCAAAAAAGAAATTAAAAATGGTTCTTAAACAGGACTATTTTATTTATTTATTTAACTTTTATTTTAGGTTCAGGGGTACATGTGCAGGTTTGTTATATGGTAAATTGCATGTCACAGTGGTTTGGGGTACAAATTATTTCATCACCTAGGTAATGAGCATAGTACCTGATAGGTAGTTTTTCAATCATCACCCTCCTCCTACCCTCCATCCTCAAGTAGGCCCTAGTGTATGTTGTTCCCTTCTTTGTGTTAATGTAAAGTCAGTGTTTAGCTCTCACTTATAAATGAGAATATGTAGTATTTGGTTTTCTGTTTTTTTGCATAATTTTGCTCAGGATAAAGGCCTCAAACTCCATCCATGTTGCTTCAATGGACATGATCCCATTCTTTTAAAGGCTGTATAGTATTCCATGGTATATACGTATTTAACACCACATTTTCTTTATCTAGTCTACCATTGATGGGCATTAGGTTGATTCCATGTCTTCGTTATTGTGAACAGTGCTGCAATGAACACATGCATGCATGCGTGTTTACAGTAGAATGATTTGATTTATAGTCCCTTGAATGTAAATCCAATAATGGGATTGCTGGGTCAAATGGTAATCTGTTTTAAGTTATTTGAGAAGTCGCCAAACTGCTTTGCACAATGGCTGAACTAAATTACATTCCCACCAGCAGTGCATAAGTGATTCCTTATCTCCATAACCTCACCAGCATCTGTGATATTTTGACTTTTTATTAACAGCCATTCTGACTGGTGTGAGAGACACTGTCTCACTGTGGTTTTGATTTACATTTCTCTAATGATTAGTGATGTTGAGCATTTTTTTCATATGCTTGTTGGCCACATAAATGTCTTCATTTGAAAAGTGTCCCTTGCCCACTTTTTCTGAAAAGTGTCATGTCCTTTGCCCACTTTTTGAATGGGTTGTCTGGTTTTTGCTTGCAAATTTGTTTAAGTGCCTTATACATTCGGAATATTATACCTTTGCCAGATCCACAGTTTGCAAATATTTTCTCCCATTCTGCAGGTTGTCTGTTTACTCTGTTGATAGTTTCTTTTACTGTGCAGAAGCTCTTTAAAAGAGTATAATTAGGTCCCATCTGCCAATTTTTGTTATTGTTGTAATTGTTTTTGGCATATTTGTCAGGAAGTCTTTCCCAGGTCCTGTGTCCAGGATAGTATTTCTTAGGTTATCTTCCAGGGTTTTTATTGTTTTTTTATTTTAGGTTTAAGTTTTTAATCCATTTTAAGTTGATTTTTGTACATGGTATAAGGAAAGGGTCCAGCTTTAATCTTCTGTATGTGGCTTGCAGTTATCCCAGCACAGTTTACTGAACAGGAAATCTTTCCCCATTGCTTGTTTCTATTGATTTTGTCAAAGATCACATGGTTGTAGGTGTGGGGCATTATTTCTGAGTTCCTATGCTGCTCCATTGGTCTACGTGTCTGTTTTTGTACCACTACCATGACGTTTTGGTTACTATAGTCTTGTGGTATAATGTGAAGTCGAAGCTTTGTTTTTTTGTTTTGCTTAGGACTGCCTCGGCTATTATTTGAGCTTTTTTGGTTCCATACGAGCTTTTCTGGTTTCATATGAATTAAAATAGTTTTTTCTAATTCTGTGAAGAATGTCACTGGTAGTTTTGATAGGAATAGCATTGAATCTGTACACTGCTTTGGGTAGTATGGCCATTTGGACAATATTAATTCTTTCTATCCATGAGCATGGAATGCTTTTCCATTTGTTGACGTTATCTCTGATTTCTTTGAGCAGTATTTTGTAATTCCGGTTATACAGGTCTTTCACTTCCTTAGTTAGTTGTAATCCTAGGTATTTTACTCTTTTTGTGTCTATTGTGAGTCAGATTGCATTCTTGACCTGGCTGTCAACTTGGTGTTGATGTATACGAATGCTACTGATTTTTATACATTGATTTTGTGTCCTAAAGCTTTGCTCAAGTTGTGTGTCAGATTAAGGAGCTTTTGGGCATAGACTATGGGGTTTTCTAGATATAGAATCATGTCATCTGCAAACAGGGATAAAAAGAACAAAACTAGAGGTATCATGTTACCCAACTGTTTTTAAAATGTCTACCAAACCTGACTCAATTATGGTTTTATTTGTGGATATTTTAATGTCTTAAACTCTATCAACTAGGTTAAAGTTCAGTTCATTTTTCTACTGACCTAACATCAAAGGTTGCATTTTTCACCCTTTTCTTTCACATTTCCTATCATTTGAATTTACTATCCTATTTTCTGTGTAGTTTGTGATAGAAGTTCTACAATCTCCATACAATGAATGCCATTACAAAGAACTCTTTTGGGCAGAACAAGACCAAGATATACATTAGTAAGTATGCCAGAAGGTTGGTCTATTTGAGATTATAGACTTAAAAGCAAGAGACCATTTTATAGTCATGGAAAGTTTTGTGGACAAAGTGAACATCAGCCTAGCTTTGAAAGAAGTGACAGCATTACACAGAATCTTCAAGGTAATAATTCAGTAAAATCTCTCACAAACATATATAATAATTTATTGAGTATGTGATTTCTGCTCCTTAACAGCAAAAATTATGTGTCAGTCACAACTACTAGTCACAGCTGTTAAATGGTATTTCAGAAAGACTGACCTAGAAGATACATACGAGACAGTGTATAAACTGGGGAAGAGGGCATCTTGCCCAACTCTCCCCTTCCTCCAAATCACCAAACATGATGAGATACTGCTGATAGATCTACCTTTAAAGATGTAAATTATATTAAGGCAAAACAAACAAGCAAAATCAGTGAGCTGGATTGACTAGAATTAGGAAATACCAACTAGCTTTCTGTAATAATCCAGACAAGAAATGATGAAACTTTAAATTACAGTGGTATCTTCGGTACCCAGAAGAGAAATACACTTTAGAGACATTGTTGAAGAATTCAGAGACTGATCAAACATAAAAGCAAAGAAGAAATTAAAGAGACTGACCCTAAGAAAGGCAAACATCATACTATAGTTGGTACATTCTCATTGTTAATGTTTGACTAAAATAATGTTCAATACAAAAATGTAACCTCACTCTCTTTACTATGCCACTTCTGTCTTCTTATATGAGGCTGAAAATAATTTCCCAAAACATCACCTGAATACTGTGCTAAAAAAAATATATTATTATATTCTTCTGTATAAGTCAACAGATCTATCCTACAATGTATCTGCTCTTAGGTGACTAAATATGTGCTACTGGAAAAAAAAAAAAAAAAAGTAACTTTTATTCCAATACAGGAATCTACACAAGCTTTTGGAGAGAGAATTTTTAAATTATGTGGAAAACAGTTCACCACAGTTGCTCCTTTTCATATACATTTAAAAACGAATCCTCAGAATATACTTTCAAAATAGCAATCATTTTAGAGAATTATATGTATTATAAATTTAATATATTATTAATGTTGAACTTAAAATCAACTTTTAAGATATTACTATGCAATTGACAATTACAGTGTACATGCCAGGGATTAATGTATTAATGTATAAAGTACTCAGCTCATTAACTAAGAAATACAATCATTTAAAATTCAAAAACAAACCATTCCAATAACCTGTCTCACCAACCAATTTAGTGTCACTGTGTAAGTTTATACAAAAGCAGAACTTTGAAATTTTCAAAAATCAAATATCCTGAATATTCTTCATAATTTTTAATTAAAGGAGAATGCTTAAATAAATTTATCCATAATCTTAAACATAAATTTCACAATAGAAAACTGGTCAAATGAGCAGAGATGCAATGAAAATACCAAGTCTACCATGGCTGAGGTCTCAAACACACAACCATATGGGTCATTGATTCAAGTAGCCTTAATGGTTTCATTAACACTTCAAAACAATAACTGACCAAAGAGATGGTTTCTGTCTGGATTCAATGCCTCTAGGCACTGATTTTCTTGATAACTGGAACTGAGGAAAGCCATTTAAAAAATAGCTCATAAGCCCCAAGAAGGGTGAAACATTGGGGTAACTTAGGTTCCAACCTTTCCACATCTATTGTTAATAAGGCCATGAAGAGCAAGAAAAACTTATCTGCCTTTAGTCTCTAAAAGAATTATCCTTACAATTTTGTAATAGTTTCTTGGAAGGTTACAAAATTCTTACCAAGAAAATTAAACAATTCTCCAAGAAATAAAATGTACCAAATAACAGTATTTTGTCTTGCTTTATTAATACTGAAAATAAAACTCTAAAAATTTAAATACAAACATGCTGCAATTTATAAATTCAAACTTTGAGTATTGTGTCAACCTCAGGAGTTGACATTTATGTTTCATTAAACTAGCTTTCCTGCTGACAGACTGAAACAAAGCATACATTGTTTACTACTGAAAGGCATATTTGCATATATACTTGGGACTCAGACCACCCCGAATGGTTTCAGTTATCTCCCTAAATAAGTTAGAAAAGAGAAAATAAAAAAGAGGATATTATATCCCAATGACCTTCCTATTCATTTGTTTCTTGACTGTTTACGTGTTTTAGTGACAGCATGATATGTTGAGACAGGCTTCTTAGGGATGCTCATATAATTTATACTATAAAAGAATATGTAAACTGTCATTTCAACCCAGGTTCACATAAAATTTAGAATTCACACTAGACGTATTTAAACAAGCCATCTTTGAACAATTTATGTATAAGGAAAACAGGGTCCAAACAACAAACATGACTCAACTACCCGGTTACTGATGTATCTGGCACCCAGACAATTTCCAACTCAATGCTTTTTTTCACCAGTCTATTTGGTGTATTCAGTGAACATTTATTGAACAACAAACTACATGTGTGGGGCACTGGATCACTAACAATGGGGGAAAAGCACACAGTCCCTGCCATCAATAAGCAGCCAGTTCACTAGGAGAGTAAATGGAGCATTACAATACAATTGTAATGGTACTGCAATTGTAATTGCTTACAATACAATGTAATTGTTTTGTTTTTCTAAGACCACCAGAGCGGGTACAAAAGAACCAGCGACTAGGCAAGGGGTAGGAGCAAAACCGCAAGTTTATTTTGGTCACCTAGCTTCAAGGGAAGAAGGTGGGTAGGGAGAGGTCTGTTGGCCCCCCGACAAAAGGGGCCCCCAGAGTCACCCGTACAGCTCTCGGATGGAGTTCCCGCAGTCCTAACATCCCGACAGGAGTGGAGGACTGAGGAAGGCCGCGCGTGGCGTGCCTCCGGAGCGGCTTTTCTAGGAGTGGGAGGGCAATAGGCGGGGCACGGGCGTGTCAGGGGGCGTTCCACAGGTGCGACCAGGTAAATCTTGGTCTCTTCAGATTGACATCACCTGGCGCATGCCTAGTTGGTCTGCACCTTCCCGGGTCGCCGGCTGGATTTTCGCGCGCGCGGGAAAAGTTGGGGGG
>NW_016809830.1:2374403-2376746 GCF_001698545.2 Rhinopithecus bieti | reverse complement strand
AGTCGCTGGTTCTTTTGTACCCGCTCTGGTGGTCTTAGAAAAACAAAACAGTAATAAGAAGACAGGAAGAGGATTCTATGAGAACACAGCAAAAGAAGAGAGAAACTATTGACAGCAAAAAGGTGTAAAAGGGCATTTGGAAGGTAATGTATGAGTCAAGACCCAGTGGACTGAAGTTTTGTGAATCATCAGTGATGTCTGCCTCACATGGAAAGATCTAGATAAAAATCAAGGATTCCATTTTTACATCATATCCTGGGTCCCCAAAAGACAGAAACACTACAGGACAAAATAGTGAATTTCACTGTAAGGACATTTTTCCAAGGCTGGTGGACAACCCAAAGTAAATAAGCCCATTCTTCCCACAGGAGTCTCACTTCTCAGTGGGAGGTAGGATGTTTCCATACCTTCCAGGTGGTCAAAAGCATGCTTTTCTTATCTAAATATGCAAAAACCTGAATATCCCCTCCATAACTGCCATTAGCCAACCCTAAAAGTATATCTCCTATTACACACCAAGGCTAAAATTTCTCTCATAATGCCAAATAATTTCTGATGTCTCCAAAAGTAAAAAAAAAGTCAGGTAACACTACACAAAACAGAGCATCAACTTCGATTCTGAGAGGGATTGCTCTGCTTACAATTCTTGCGGTTCCATGAAGAAAACAGAGGTTTCTCCCAAAATCGCGGTACCTCTGTTTTTCCCAAGGAGACCCAGGCTGCCAGAAACTGCCTTAGGTCATCTCATGTGGGCATCAAGGGTAGTAAGAGGACAGACAGAAGCAAATGGAGAAACAATTCAGTTGACTGAGAAAAAAAAAAACAAAAAACTTCCTCAAAAAAACAAGATCCAAGAAGACAAAAAAAGCTTATAAAGGCCTTTTAAATATATGTATAGCTTACCTACCAGCTTTTAATTCACCTTTTAACCACAGAGCTCTTTTAAATCTCTTATTACCAGACTCCAGCCAGGACAAACAGATGACACCTCTGGCTTTTAAGTCTTCTGTCCCCCCGCTCCCCAATAAGCATTAATTAAGATCATGACTTAACCACAGACACACTAGGTATTTCCAAAGAAACGAAAAGTGGTTTTATAAATGGCAAAGTGGCACAAAGAAAGGAAAGTTTGGCGATGCAAACTGGATACAACTCACATTTCTGTCTGGCCACATTCTCTAGAGTCTCAGTTTCCCAGCTAATCATCTACATACAAAGGCCTCAAAGCCCTGTATGCCCTCTACAGAAAGAAAGCAGGAAATGGAAAGCTGTCCATGGAAGGGAAAAGGGTCAATAAGAGGCAAAATGTCTCACAACCGTCAAACCAGAAAGGTTTCAATCCCTAAACCAGGTATTCAATCCAGGCCATCACCATGAAAGGCAAAATCCTTAGCTACTGAGCTACAGTGCTGGGCAGTCACCATTACTCTTCCCAGAAGGAGCCTAGCACAGTCATTTTTGAGCTTGCAAAAGCATTTCTAACTGCACAAGGGGATTCTCAAGGCTAGTCATGACACTATTATTTAACCTCTTTTCAATTGTTTAGAATACAAAATTTCTAAAATCTTTTTTTCTTTCAATCGTGTACTTAGTTCCAATGGCAACTCAACCCAAAAACTTTTTTTAAAACTCAGATGGTAATTTTCCAGGGTTTTACCACATAAGCAAGAGGTATTTCCAGAGAAGGAGTAGAGGAAGCATCCTTACTCACCAGAATTATCCTTGATAATTCTTTCTCAGAAAGAATGGGCTTAAGATAGCAAAAAAACAATAAAAGGCCCATAGGGATGGGACCTCTTAAGACAAAACTCACTGAAGGACTGGATACACTGGGGCCAAAAAGTATGCTGGCCTTTCTCAGACTTTCAGTCCTTTCAGATCAGCTGCCTCACATGAACCCCAAAACTCCTAACTCCAGATGGCAGAGACCAAGAGAGAGTATCCCCACGTGGTCACAAAGTCAAGCTCCATGGACACAAAAGAAGACAAGAGGGAAACCTCATCCCATTTTTGCCTCAGAAACCCACAACAAAGTTTTAACTAACCAATCTGCAGGGCCAGCTGGACCAGAAGGCTTGCAGGGGTCCTATACCTATGTTCTATCCTATGGTATCCTTCACCATGATAAAACAACACAGAAAGACACCAGATTCATTACAGCCTAAGACTAGACTCATAAATCTTTTTTCCCATTAATCAAAATCTTGCAAAGGAGACAAACAGTGATTTTTACCATCCACTCTGCCAGTTTGCGCGCGCGCGCACACACACACACACACAGAGAGAGAGAGAGAGAGAGAGAGAGAGAGAGAGAGAGAGAGAGAGAGAGAGAGAGAGAGAGAG
>NW_016809830.1:2310705-2374337 GCF_001698545.2 Rhinopithecus bieti | reverse complement strand
GAGAGAGAGAGAGAGAGAGAGAGAGAGAGAGAGAGAGAGAGAAAGAAAGAGAGACCGAGAGACCGAGACCAGAAGCCTGGCTGGTAAGAAATTCTTACCCTTTTGTTAGCTTGCTGGGTTTCTAGGTTCCCTCTTTCTGAGTGGCTTTGGTGACGGGGCCAAGACATGTTACAAAAGAAAAATCATCCTTTTCCATTTCATAGAACTATAGGCAAAAGTCTCCCATTAACATTTCCCATTCCAGCCAGAGTGATATACATGTAAGAAAACACAGACAAAGACAGACAAGAAGCCTCTCAGAACCAGAATACAGACCAGAAGAGTGTTTTTCCAAAAAAGCCCTTGCTCTCCATCCAACTGGAGAGAAATCTCGCTAAACCAAGACTCTGTACAATCTAGGGAGAGCTAGGTTGGCCCAAAAGGGGCCAACCAGAACAGGAGAAGGAAGAGGACGTTGGTAGTGCTTTGTACGCTTACCAGCCCAATTTAAAGACATCTTCCAGGAACTGTTTCTTCACTGCAATCAGGCCCAAGCACAAAGGGTTGACCGCATCTCATTGGCAGAGACCGTATCAGAGACGGCCCTCAGTTCGAGACAAATAAGCAACTGTCTGAGCTCACCCCCAGTTCCACTGTACCAGTGGAAAGCTGACAAATAGCAGACAGGCACCCAGAAGCGCAGACCCCAGACAAGCCCCTAAATTTATAATTGCCTGATGGGCTCTTCCTGACTGCTGCATAGACAATATCAATTTACAGAGATCACGGCACTGCAATAAAAAGTTTACTTAATGCAAGGCCAGTCACATGGAAGAAATGGCTCAACTGACTGAGTGAGACCGATTTGAGTGAGAAGTGACTGATTTGAGACTGATCACGCCCGAAGTCTCAGAGGCTAAAAGCTTTTGTGGACAATTTGGTGGACAGTGGGGCTAGGGAATGGGGACTGCTGCTTGGTTGGGGATGAAATCATAGGGGTTTAGAAAACAGGAGTCGGCTCCATACACTCAACTGGGACACAGGACCAGATGAGTCATGAGTCACAGTCTGCATGTGGTCAGTCTGAAAAACATCTCAAAAAAAACCATCTTAGGTATTAAAATAGTGATGTTATCTACAGGAGTAATTGGGGAAGTCATAAATCTTATGACTTCTGGCCACATGACTCCTGAGCAATGAAGGATTATAAAAACTACATCTACATCTTAATAGAACTCAGGCTCCTCCCATAATTCTAATCTTGTGGTCTTTCACTAGTCTTAAATGGCAGTTTCAGGTGGTTTTAACAGGAAGGGATTAGTTTTAGGAAGGAACTATTATCATCCTAGCTTCAAAGTTAAACTATAAAGTAAATGCCTCCCAAGGCTAGCCTGGCCTATGCCCAAAAATGGCCTAGGACAGCTTGGAGGTTAGAAGCAAGATGGAGTCACCTATGTCAGATTTCTCTTACTGTCATAATTTCACAAAGGTGGTTTCAAAAAGAACTACATATCAATATAAATTACATAACAAATGATTTATGATCTTATTAATGTTAAAAATCACTGTAAATTCAAATTATGTCACCACAAAAATTATATCTATAAATAGAAAAAGCATATGAAAATTCAATGAATGAACGCAGCTACTATAAAAGAATTTGTCTTAACAGAGCTTAAAACCCAAGATTAACATATTACGTAACAATAAATATACATATTAAAATAATATTTGAGCACAAAATTGCACACTACTATGAATATGGGTTGTAGAAATTTTTTAAATTGGATAAAGTTTCATATGGTAGATGAAACCTAAAGATAGAAACTAAAATCACATAGAAAAGTAAAGAGAAGGGAACTTCAGGCTAAATGACAAGCATGAACACAGAAGGTACATGCAACAGCAAAACACCTAGCTCAACCAAAGCAAACTTAGTAAATAAAAAGGAACTGTGGAAAATAGGATGAAGACTGAATTTTAGCTCCTTGAGTCTTTAAAACCAAGAGAAGGTATTTTAGCTGAAATGTTTAATAGAAAGATCACCTAGGACTTCTAAACAGGCAGGAGTAGGGAGCTGATATAATTCAAGTAACACATGATGAAAATTAGACATAGCGATATATTCATCAATTAAAGATAAAAACTAAGATAAACGTAGTTGAAACAAAAAGAAAGAACAAAAATAAAAGCTACTTCAGAAGAAAACCAAACTCTGAATGTGACTGAACATAAAGCATAAAACAACTGTAGAATAAAACTGAGGAATGCTTCAAAGGTTATTTCAAGATGGTTTAGTTTGGATGATTGGTAGAATACTAGAACCACTGACAGGAAAAGTTGTTGACTGAAAGAAACTCACGAAGAAGGCTGACAAGCTTCAGACAGGCCTCCCAACAGGCCTCCCAAGGAAAGCACCTGGGTGCATCCTCAGCTTTTCCGAACACACAGCAAATAGGCTTTTGCTAATATATAAAGGATGATCAATCTTTATGCATTGACAGACTGGTTGTAATAAGATTTGTGAGAGTTTTGTCACTTAATATACAGTGAAACAAACTATGAAGTGGATCAGATATTTAGGTTTTCTAAGTGTTCCATTCGATTACTGTCTTAATGTATACTGGAAGCTAAATTAGAAACAGGATGCTTGGTGAGTAGTGATTTAGGGCAGAAAGGAGCAAATATCATTAAAGGATATTTCATTCAAGGAGTGATGAAAGTCTGATGAAATATACAAAATACCACTCTGGAGTGTAGAATACTCTCAACCCCCAAATGATTTTGGGTAAATTACATTCATTTCTAGCTATTTTTATTGATATATTCTTTCTTTAGATAAAGCCTATCGAAAAATTACTCTCTTTGGATATGTAAATACCATTAATTTGGCTACAATCTAGTCTACCATGGGTCCTGGAAGGAATACTTAACTCATTTCTTTCATCATATGTGGATTTTATCAAACACTGTAAGTGTTAATCACTCCTCACTGCCACCTACAAATAAAATATAAGTGGTATGGTAGAGATCAATCTCTAATGTTATGGGAACACTCCAAAAGAGTGATTAAATATACAAAGGAGGTCTGGGAAATACTGGTTCACAGAGGTGACATCTGAACCAGTTTGATAAGGTTTAAAAGAGTATTCCACTATCAGAACAGGAAAAGAAGAGAAGGTCAGGCAGTTATACCTACCTGTACAAAGACAAAGAGAACAAACGGCACAATCCAGAAATAATGTGAAGTTCCACATGACTAGACTTTGGTATGGATTGCACATAATGGATTCTTCTGCAAGTACTTGGAAATAATCCCAGGATATAAAGCCTGGAAGTAACCAAATCAAACATGTTTTGGAGAAATGACTCTGCAACTATAATGGGAAAAAATAAATTGAAGTGGTAAAAGTAATTGGAAGCAAGGAACTATATTAGAAATCCACTGAAATAGTCCAAGCAATACCATAAAAGCTTGAACCAAAACAGTTTCTAAATCAAAAGCAAAATTTTTTAAATTAAAACTTTTAGAGAAAAAATAAATTAGGTATGTGATTAGTAATTACCTCTGCAAGTTTCAGTAAGATAAGACTTAGGTGATTATGTAAATATATTTATTATATATGAGAAATGTACATGCTTAAAGCAAAAGGGAAGGAACCAATGTTAGGGAGGTGCTGAAGAGTTACATGTGGGAATTTAATTGCTTAAGGGTCAGAAATAGATGAGATAAAAAACATAAAGAAGTTTATCTATTACAAGATCTCATATATCCTACTGAATTGAAAGCACAAATAGGTATGGAGATGTATTAATTCTGAACACAGAGGTCTCACAGTTTATATGAATTTGATCAGGGTAGTGGAAAAACCAGGTCAAGGTTCTAGATCTCCTACCTTCCAGCAGATAGGAAGTTATCTTAAGAACTTATTATAGATTATTTCAAAATTCAAAATTCTCAGATCATCTCCTAAGAACCACAATGGGGTAAGGAGTTGAGCTGTAAAAGAAAGGAGGGGAAGAAGGGACAGCTAAAATTTGTGAAAATTTTGACAAAAGAGGAATATAGAATTGATTGAATGATCGTCAAGCACCTGCAAATCTGCATGATTCAGCATATTAGGTAAAAGCATCAGAAAAATGATTGATTTAGCAGGATGTGGTGGCTCATGTCCATAATCTCAACACTTTGGGAGGCCAAGGCAGGAGGATTACTTGAGGCAAGAAGTTCAAGACCAGCCTGGGCAACATAGCAAGACACCCCTCTACCAGAAATAAAAACAAAAAAACTAGCTTGGTATGGTGGCATGTGCTTGTAATCCCTGCTATTCAGAAGGCTGAGGTGAATCACTTGAGCCCAGTAGGTTGAGACTGCAGTGAGCCATGAGCGCACCACTGTACTCCAGCCTGACAAAGTGAGACCCTCTGTATCCATAAAAAAAAATTTGAGGGGGGAAAAAGAAAGATTGATTATTATGAGACCTTATACAGGTTACAAGAATAGGAAAATCCAGGATGATTAAGTGGGCAATCAAAAGAACCAAAGAAAGCACCAAAATAGACAAAGTTTGAAAGAAAAACCTGAAGAACAACTACACCAAGATCAGGGTCTTCAAAGGAGGAAAAAAATGTCATGTCATAAGATAAAAACCAGGATTACCACTCTGGTAATATGACTAAGAGGTCTAGAAACTTGAGAAGAAAAGTGTGATGAAACTACGTATGTGGAACTGATGGACCCAAAATGGGTTTTTGAAGATGGTTATTTCCAATAGGTTCTTTAGTACGTCTGAAGATTGTCTATATTTAATCCAAAAGAGAAATTCTCCCATATAATGCCAAAGCTGATAAAAGCAGCATAAAACAATCATGATGAGACCAGCAGACTTCCTTCCCATAAAGCTTCTCTAGTATCCCACTACCGTGGCCTTTACTGGTTTTCTAACATACCTGCAGCCCTTACAGACCGTAAACTGGACTGGAAGTAAAAACTGGGGGTGGGGAGCTATACTAAATATGAAATGAAAGAACAGAAAGATTTGGTAGAAAAGCAGCTAAAGAATAAGATCACCTATTGATATCTAGTATACATTTATTGGTTGAATCCTATGAAATTGCTAATGCTTAATTGTCTTGACCTACAAAATGGCAATTTCATATAGTTCACCTTAATATTACAACTAGAATTACATATAAAACGTAATTGTCAACAACTATAATTTGAACTCAGATAAATTTCCAAATGTAATTGTTTACAGAATTAATTGGGTTTGTCAGCACCAATGTTTTATAGCATAAAATACATTTTTAATTTCCGTAAGAAGTGAAAGCATATTTTTTTTTGCCATTTTCTAAATCAGAAAACAAGAAATTTAATGTCCTTTCAAAGGTCAAAAGCATAAATCCTCAATACCTCAAAATAGCTTTTGACCCTTTCAAAGGTCAAAAGCATAAATCCTCAATACCTCTAAATAGCTTTTGACCCTTTCAAAGGTCAAAAGCATAAATCCTCGATGCCTAGATACGTTCTAAATTTTTTAAAGATTAGAACTATAACAGTAGAATGTGTGAAGTTGACGTAACTATCTTAAAAAATACTAGCTCTAGACTTTCGGATAAAGATGACGATACCAAATCATTTATCAGATTTTGATTAAATTTAGAAATAAAAAGACATTTTCCGTAGTACAAATGATAAGGCAAATGGAAGACCAACAACAAAGAAGGCAAGGAAAAAGATATTTTTTCATAAGAATAGAAGACATTCTAATTAAACATAAGACATAAACCATTTTAACATATTGGTGTTCAAATTAAATTGTTTATTTTAAAATTTAACTTTCCACGTTAAAAGAGGTTGAATAAATAATGTAATACCTCATATCAAGCAATGCCATAGTCATTAAAATGTTGACAAGGAAGAAAATATTCTTAAACATATTAACAACCCACTTCATCTCTAGCCAAGACATGCATAAATGTTTCACTATAGTACTAAAAAGTAACAAATAAAAGGTTCAATGGAAGAAAGCTTCCTAAATTCTGCCACTCTTCTTTAAGAGCATTTTCTAACATTATAGAAAACATCTCTACAGGTATATATTCAAAGAAGTCATTAGCCAAAATCAATTAATGAAAAGACATATTTGACATGTACAAATCAGCTTGTTTAGACCAACTGCTACTCAGTCTTCAACATTTATGTGCACTATGAAACGTTCGTTGATTTTCCAACTTCTACTAAAGAACATATGCATAACTCCAAAATAACCTGTATCATGCTCAATTGTGACCACTAATTTAAGGGTCTCTCCCCCTCTAAAATGGCATTCATCTCATTTCTTCAGCCTCCACTCCCAGGATGGTGGGAGATGACAGATATTCAACACAAGCTGAATAAATCTTTACCTTTTGATAAAATAAATGGATAAAACATAAATTTTTCCCACTGTTCTTCACTGCATTCAGGTTCCTATTGTGTGTCACACACTAAGCTTTAGCATAAGGAAAATTATTTACTTTAAAAGATAAGAAATTGTGCTTTCTACATACAACATATTGTGCTTTCTCCTTTCTCAAAGGAAGGAGTATATCTGTTTTTACAAGACAATCTTCTCAGTTTAATGCGATAGCTTTGTGTTACAAATACTTTCCTTTTAAGGCCAGGTGCGGTGGCTAAGGCCTGTAATCTCAGGGCTTTGGAAGCCTGAGTCAGGCAGATCACTCGAGGTCAGTAATTCCAGACCAGACTGGCCAACATGGTGAAACCTCCTCACTAGTAAAAATATGAAAATTAGCCAGGAGTAGCAGCGACAGCCTGTAATCCCAGCTACGTGGGAGACTGAGGCACGAGAATCACAAGAATCACTTGAACCCAGGAGGCACAGGTTGCAGTGAGCCGAGATCACACCACTGCACTCCAGCCTGGGCAACAGAGCGAGAATTTGTCTCAAAAAACAAACAAACAAACAAAATATTTCCTTTAAACAAACTAAAAATCAAAACTTTGCTCAAAGTGCACTGATAAAGCTTCATTAAACAAATTTAATATAAAAATTTCAGCTTAACTAAATTTTAAGCCATACACAAAAGCCAAGAAAATTTAATGTGTACCCCTAATGTTAACTGTTAGGTAAATGCATTCATTGTAAATATTTTTAAAGCATTAAATAATTAAACACGCTAGGCTCGAAATAGTTCTGTCAATAACTAGCTACACAGCAATTAGAAAAGCTCTCCCTGGGATTCATTCCTTATCTACAAAATGACAAGGCTGGCAAATGATCTCCAAAATACCAAACAGATCATATTGTCTATGATTGCAATATTTTAGCTAAATACACAATTAATCACTGGCATTCACAGATTTAACATTTCTAAACCACCAAAAAAGCCTGTGTAATTATTGCTAATGGCAAGGAATAATTCTTCCTCATAAAGATTAAATGAGCTAATATTTATAAGACCTGAAAGGAAATCAGAGTTCCAAATTAAAGGAGTACACCTAGCCCACCACCCATTATATTCATCTCAATTAGTAGTTTGTGGGTATTTCTCTCATGAAAGACTTGTGAATGCCAACAGTTCCATAGTTTAAAAAAAAATCTCTCTCTCAGATATGTGGCCAATCCTCTCTTTTTAAATGATTCATTTTCTTTATAATCCAAACGTTTTCTTTTTAGTGGCTATCAAGAGAAAGAACTATGATGACATTAAACACTTCTGATAAGAATGATTAAGTGGGAAGCTCTCTATTAAAATCAAGAATAAGCATTCAGTAAATGTTAGTTGAAATCAAATTAGAAAATAGTTTGAATCATCAAGAACTAAATGCCTCAATTAAAGTTATGACCTGCAGTACAATGAATGTTTTTAAAGCTTGCTTATCTGTCCCTACTAACTAGAAAACATATTTTGTTGGTAATTATTTTAATTCCCGTTATCCAGGCTCTTTTCTACTTTTCTTAAAACTGTGATAAGAAAAGACCTCTACATTCGACATGCAATATCCTACCCAAACAACTAAACTGTCTAGTAATAACTGATACAATGAAGCTTCGTTGTCCTGATGTTAACTAATCTTCTCAGAAGAAGGAAGGAGGAAGTAAGCATTAATTTAAACATAAGTAAAATTCTAGTAATAAATTTAACCATCAATAAAAACAAATCTTTCAAGGAAAAAATGTCATGCTTTCTCTTGACCAAGGGCGAATGCAGAAACAAATGGTTCTAGTTATGGAACATGAATACTTAAATACATATCCCCATAAACCATAAGAATTTGATCATTTATGTTCATTGTAAAAAGGCCTCAAATCTCCAGAAATAATAAAATTACTCCATAATAGTAAAGGTAATGAAGTCTTGGCTTCAGTAAAATAACCTTGCTGTACGACTTTTCTTCTAGAAAAGAAAGCAGGAAACTATGGCATTGCTTTTCTAAGTAGTTCAGTACATTGGGGCAAGTGGTGGCAATCACCAGGTAAAAGATAACAAAAATCAGCTAAGCGCTGTGTAAAGGGCAGACATAAGATAGCTATATAAACAAATAATTTAGATTAGTATTTCAAAGGGCTTCTAACTACTTATCACAAAGATAAAAGTATTAATCTTACTTTAAAAACACCCATAGCCTTATGGTATCAAATACTCATGGCATTAACTGTTGGCAGTCTATAATCATATATTTATAAAATGGAGCAGAACAGCTTGTTAAAGTTCCTTCTTCATAAGCCACTTCTACCAGTAGAGAAAAATCTCCCTTCCTCTGCAGTGCCACTTACTATTTATCTCATCTCCTCTTCACAATCCGAACCTCTCTACTTCCAAAAATTTACTAGAACATCCCATCATTATTGTCTCTTTTTCCTCTAAAGGATTTCTGTGATAAGTAAGTAAATTACTAAACACCTGTGAAGCAGTAACATGGGAATATGACCTATGAAATTCTCCTAGCAGTAAAATCCCTTAAAGGAACTATGTCTGCTGAATGTATGGAAGGAAAGGCAAGGTACTCTACAAGACTACATTCTTCTTTGCAACCTGAAGAAGAAACAAAGTTCTAGTTGCAAATAGCCCAAGTGGAAAGAAGAGTCCTCAGGAAAAGAACTGGGATAACTGTGAGATAGGCTTGGAACAAGTGCAACTCACTAAATGCTTACACTTATAAGAAATTCAGGTTCAGCAGAACTCCTCATCCCCAATTTCTCAAATTGCTCTTCAACTCATCAGTGTTACTAGAAGTGCATCTTCAGGGCTAAGAGAAATTAAAGCTTTGGTGTAAAGCAGTGCCTTAAGTGGATGCAGTTAAGGTAGAAGAAATATGAAAGAATCTTTTGACTTACTGCAGCAGTGGCACATATGTCTGACACCTAGTTAGAAATGTCAATCAGTACTGCTATGCCGGATAGTAATGATTAATTGCTTGAATAATATAGAGATATATTAGGTATTAACTAGGTTTGGGAAACATTTTCTAAAAATACCATTACTAACTATGATTTCTATAGGAAAATGTTTTTGCATTTCAAACACGAGATTGAACTTGTGAAATTCAATCTTTTCATAAGTTGAATCTTACTCAAGATAAACAAGTCAGACTGGCACAACAACACAATGGACAAGAAGCCTGTGTTAAAAGCCAAACTCTGTCATCACTAGCTGTGTGATTTTGGACAAGGTAATCTAATCTTGCTGTGGCTGTGCCTCCATTTCTATATCTGTAAGATAAGAAGTTTAAAAAAACAGAATTTAACTACTTCATAAAGATGTAAATGAGTCAATATAAATGGAATGTAGAATAATACCTGGTAAATATTAAATGCAAAATAAATGCAGCTGTTATCGTTATTGAGGAAAAGTAAAATTTAATTTCTTACCCACCAGACATACTGTTACTCACCCTTAAAAATCTAATCTAAACCTTTCTTTACGAAACCCTTCTCGAATTCCATAGAAACTGAATATTCTTCTCTTTGTATCCTATACTGTACATTCAGCTAAATGTTCATCAACAGTATTTCCAAATTTACACAATCAGAATCACAGAAACTTGAATCAAACTATAAAAATCATAGAATTCTAGTTCAAGCACACTTTTAATGCCATGTATTTATTTTACTTTTCAAATAGTCATTTTTAGTTTTTGTTCTGTGTTTTATAACAGTCAGGGTCTCACTCTGTTTCTCTGGCTGGAGCACAGCAGCATGATTACAGCTCACTGCAATCTCAAACTCCTGGGCTCAAGTGATCTACCTACCTCAGCCTCCCAAGTAGCTGGAACTACAAGTGCTTGCCAGCACGCCTCACGCACATCGATTTTCATAATGATTAAGAATGTTTTTAATTTAAAGTAAGATACTAAGATCCCAAGTCTCAGTATCAAAGTAGCAAAAGTTTAAACTGTTTTAGGTTTTCTAAATCTTATAGTTTATAGCCAAAACGCAAAAGATATTTAACCTACTTTAACAACAGAGCTACTATGTCTGTTTTATATAATTAAAATATAATTAAAAGATGTGAACATAAAAATCATTGGGTAAGTGAGTTGTAATTGTATTCTCTAAGAACTGCAATAACTTAAAAGACTAAAAATAGGTGGCATATCCTGGAACTAATAAGCAATTATAGCAAGGTTGCAGGATACAAAGTTAATATACAAGTCAATCACTTTCCTACATACTAGCAATGAACAAGTGGAATTTGAAATTAAAAATACTACTTACATTAGCACCCAGAAAAAAAATGAATACTAACGGATAAATCTAATAAAATACGCAAAGATCTGTATGAAGAAAACTACAAAACTCTGATGACTGAAACCAAAGAACTAAATAAATGGAGAGATATTCCACGTTCATGAAAAGGATATTACCAAGGAGGCAGTCCTTCTCAACTTAATTTACAGATTCAATGCAATTACAATCAAAATCCAAGCAAGTTACTTTAAGGATATCAAAAAAAAAAAAAAAAAAAAAAAAAAAAAAAAAAAAAAAAAAAAAAAAAAAAAAAAGAAAGAAAGAAGAAGAAGAAAAAAGAAAAAGAAAAAGAAATGTTCTAAAGTTTATTTGAAGAGGCAAAAGACCCAGAAGAGCCAACACAATACTAAGAACAAAGTTGGAGGACTGACATGAACCAACTTCAAGATTCACTAGAAAGCTAGAATAATAAAGACTCTGTTATGGATAAAGAAGGAAGAAACAGATCAACAGAATAGAATAGAGGGGTCAGAAATAGACCCACATATAGTCAAATGATCTTTGACAAAAGGACACAGGCAATACAATGGAGGAAAAAAAAAATTTCAACAAATCGTACTGAAACAACTAGACATTCATGTGCAAAAAAAAAAAAAAATGACTCTAGACACACACCTTACACTCTTCACAAAAGTTAACACAAATAGAACATAGACCTAAACGTAAAACACAAAGTTATAAAAGTTCTGTTAGATAACACAGATGGCTGTGGACAAGGCAACAACTTTTTAGACACAAAACCAAAGGCATGATCCATGAAAGAAAGAGCTGATAAGCTGGATTCATTACAATTAAAATATGCTCTGTAAAAGACAATGTCAAGGAAATGAGAAAGCAAACCAGACCAGGGGAAAATATTTGCAAAAGACATATCTGACAAGGACTGTTATACAAAATATAACCAACTCTTAATTAAACTCAACAAGAAAACAACCTCATTTAAAAAATGCATCAAAGACCTTAAAAGACACCTCTCCAAAGACATACAGACAGAAAGTAAGAAAATGAAAAGATGTTCCACATCACGTCAATTAAAATAAGGAAATACCATTACACACCTATTAGAATGGCCAAAATCCAGAACACTGACAACACTGAATGCTGGCAAGAATGTAGAGCAATGGGAACTCTGATTCATTGCTGCTAGTAATGCAAAATGATATAACCTCTATAGAAGACAGTTTGTCCTCTATAGAGTCCTACCATATGATCTAGTAATTGCACTTGCTGGTTTTTACCCAAAGGAGCTGAAAACTTCTGTCCACACAAAAAACTGTACATAGATGTTTATATCAACTTTATTCATAATTGCCAAAATCTGGAAGCAACCAAGATATCCCTCAGTAGGTGAATAAACTGTGGTACATCAGACAATGGAATATTATTAAACCCTGTAAAGAAATGGACTATTAAGCCATGAAAAGACAGAGAGGAACCTTAAATGCATATTCCTAAGTGAAAGAAGTCAATCTGAAAAGTCTACATACTGTAAGATTCCAACTATATCCAAACCCACAGAATGTACAACACCAAGAATGAACCCCAAAGTACACTATGGACTTTGGGCAATTACGGTGTGTCAATGTAGATTCATCAGTTGTAAGAAATTTACCAGTCTGGTGAAGGATGTTCATAATAGTAGAGGACATGCATATGTGGGAGCAGGGAATATCTAGGAAATCTTCTGTATCTTCCTCTTAAAATCGCTGTGAACCTAAAACTACTCTTTAAAAAGTCTGTAAAAAAATTTTAATGTGACACAAAATAAAATATATTACATGAAATTTCACATAATCGATTACTATCTTTAAAACACACACTTCTATTATTTTCTATTTGCTGTTTGGAAAGCTGACAGTAAATAAATTTATGGAAAGATTTATACAATTGAAAACAGTATGAGCTTTGTGCTTGCTTTTTAGATACACTGCACTACAGTAATTTTTCAGGAGCAGTTAATAAATATGTACGCATAGGTACCAGGCACATGGGCTGAATATCTATGCATCCAAATTTGCTACAATGTCACCTCCTCATTGAAGCTTTCCCTACATGCCCTATCTAAAACAGGTATTTTCTATCCCCTTACTCTATCTTTGTTAAATGTATCACGACTGACATATTACATGCCCATTTCATCATGAGATTATCATCAGCCTCTCCCAATAAATGAGGGCCGAGATTGTCTCTGCTTTTAAGCAGTTATATCCCTGTTGCCAAGAACAGTGCCTGGCATACAGATGGTGAATACATAACAAATGAATGATTTAAGAACTTTTTTTAAAGTTTGGTGAAATAAAAGGTACAGTCATTTCAAAGCCAACAGAATATTCATTTCACCATGACTGTAAGGATTTCTTTATTTCTATAACTCAAAGGTAAGTGGTATACAAAGAGTAGAAAGGCAGTTTACACTTGTTTATTTCTAAAAAGTTCCTTTGAGACAAGCTGTATTCATTCTTATTAACATGGGCAAAACCATGTTAATGACAGTAAGAAAATAACAACTTCTCTCTTAGAAATGAACACTTTGGAATATCTTCTGATTTTCTGAAATCAACTTAATGTACTTTAGGCTTTTATCCCAGAGAAAACAAAAGAAACAATTTTTTTTTTTAAGCGGATCAAAGCCCAAGGTATCAACTAATCTTAAAAACCAACCTTGAACCAACTAAATACTAACCAAGAGAAAAGTCAGTCTATAACATTATTTCAACTAGGCCTCTGTAGTAAGAAAGTAGTGAAGGAAAGCAGTCAGAAGAAAATAAAGTCAGAGAACTGAGAAGAAACCTGAATGTTTTAAACCTAAAAGTTAACGTTAGTAGTTAACTGCTAATACCTGACCAAATCCATCCTTCAAACTGTACATGTGAAATTACCACTCAGCTAGCAAAAGGACCTCCAGTATCTCCATCAAAGTCTCTTATACTTGCATTTCTCTCTAGTAGGGGTTTAAGGTCCACCAATGTAACTCTGAACTGCATCCAGTACTAGAGTAAGGATTTAAAAAAAAAACTTAATTGCAGAACTTACTAAAAATGCAATTCTAATATCCAGAATCTATGAGAAACAAACAAATTTACAAGAAAAAAACAACCCCCCGTCAAAAAGTGGGCAAAGCATATAAACAGACACTTCTCAAAAGAAGACATTTATGTGGCCAAGAAATACGAAAAAAAAGGTCATCATCATTGGTCATTAGAGAAATACAAATCAAAACCACAATGAGATACCATCTCGTGCCAGTGAGAATGACAATTATTTAAAAAGTCAGCAAACAACAGATGCTGGTAAGGCTGTGGAGAAATAGGAACACTTTTACACTGCTGGTGGGAGGGTAAATTAGTTCAACCATTGTGGAAGACAGTGTGGTGATTCCTCAAGGATCTAGAACCAGAAATAACATTTGACTCAACAATCCCATTACTGGGTATATATCCGAAGGACTATAAATCATTCTACTCTAAAGATATATGCACACATATGTTTACTGCAGCACTATTTACAATAGCAAAGACTTGGAACCAACCGAAATGCCCATCAATGGTAGACTGGATCACAAAAATGTGGCACATATACTCCATGGAATACTATGCAGCTATAAAAAAAGAATGAGTTTAAGCCCTTTGCAGGGACATGGATGAAGCTTAAAGCCATCATTCTCAGCAAACTAACACAGGAACAGAAAACCAAACCATGTTTCACTCATAAATGGGAGTTAAACAATGAGAACACATGGACACAGAGTGGGGAACATCACACACTGGGGCCTGTCAGGGGGTTGGGGGCAAGGGGAGGGAGAGCATTAGGGCAAACACCTAATGCATCCAGAGTTTAAAACATAGATGATGGGTTGATAAATGCAGCAAACCACCATGGCACATGTATACCTATGTAACAAACCTGCATGTTCTGCTCATATATCCCAGAACTTCAAGTAAAATTTTTTTTAAAATTTAAAAATACAATTCTAAAACTTCATGCTACCCCAAATTATGAGCCCAGAGAAGTGTTTTTATAAAGTAGCACAGGTGATTCCTACACAAACTCAAGCTTGAAAACTAGTATATTAACCCACTTTAAAAACTCAGTTGAAGTCACCTACTACAGCAGTCCCCACCCTTTTTGGCGTCAGGAATCAGTTTCATGGAAGACAAATTTTTTCACACATGGTGGGGGCAGTGTGGAGGAAGAATGGTTTCGGGATGAAATTGTTCCACCTCAGATCATCACGCATTAGATTCTCATAAGGGTCATCCAACCCATATCCCTCGCATGCACAGTTCACAATAGGGTTTGCGCTCCTATGAGAATATAATGCTACCACTGATCTGACAGGAGGTGGACCTCAGGCATTAATACTCACTTGCCCACCACTCACCTCCTGCTGTGCAGCCCAGTTCCTAACAGGCCATGGACCAGTAGGAGTCCACAGTCCCAGGGGTTGGGAACCTGCGACCTACTACATGACCCAACCTGCTCTCAGTTAGAATTAATTTCTTTCCACTGTACTCTTTGAGACTATTATATGTGTTTCTCTTATAGCATTTACTAGACTCTTCCCAACACTCCCCTCCACTACCCTCAAAAAGAAAACTTCTCATTAAATCCACTTCATTATGGCAAAGGTTTACAACGTCCCCACGGCCCACTCTCCCACACCTGCCCACAAACCATTGTTCAATTCCAGCAGTAAGTTACTACAGGATGATACACAAATGCAAGCCATGATATCTGCAATTCCAGGAGCTAGCTCTAATCTACCTATCTCCCACAAATTAGCTTGAATGGTAGAAAGATTTCTATTTGATCAAAGTTGATCTGTAATTTTCAAAAAGGAAAGTGCAATAGAGCAAATGGCTTTATTCCATTAGTAAATTTCTCATAGACTTGTCTTCACAACAACTTGAAAGCATAAAAATTAAGCGTGAGTTCAGTATTTTCAGTCTGCATCATAATCCTATTCTCCTGTATTCATAATACAAAAACCTTATTATAGACACAGGTATCTATTGAGTTTTGGTTTACATAATGTACCAGAGAATGACAACACAGAATTAGTTTATCATTAATTAAAACAAGAATTAAATCAAAACATTCCAAGAGTTGCATTCCATTCTAGAGCAGTATTTAAGACAGTAGTGAAAGACTTGGCCAAACACACAAAGATTCCAAGTATTATCTATGTGACTTACGAAAAAAATGAAAAAGAGAATGATATAAGAAATCAAACTTAAACCAAAATGGCATGGAAACAAAACAGTGGAAATCAGACTAACTTTTATTTAATCTGAAACACATAACTATCCTGAAAAATGTTCTGAGCAGTCATGGAATCACAAATGTAAGAAGGTGCTTTAGTACCCATCAGGTCTCACTTCTCTCATCTAGGAGGAATTTGGAACTCTTATCAAAATTGAGTGACTTTTCCAAATCTATATAACTAACAATGAGCAGAATCTGGGTCCTCTGGGTTCAATACTAATGTTCTTTCTGTAATATCATTAGGCCCCAGCAATGCAAAACAAGTTCTGATTCCAACAAGCTGAATCCTCAATAAATTCAGCCCATGTTCACTCCATTTAACGGTTAAACTCTTTCTTTTGAAAACTTCCAAGCATTAACCACACTTGCATATACAGACATTATCAATTTCATAGCTGGGAAAGATAAAACTCAGCCAAGATAATTAACTCAGAAATATAAGCAATTCCAGAAGGAAGACAGCCAACTAGTTAGCTCTAAAATGGCATTCAGAAAAACAGCGTAAGATTACATTAGTTCCAAACATTAACCACCTCTTTTGAACTGATAGGATAAGAAGGGTTCTACTTCTAGTATTCCAAAACACTGAGAACAAGCTCACATTCAGCTTTTCTGTGACTATGATGAGTTTAAGTATTTAAATTATGCTTTATCTTCAACTTTTCAGACCAAAAGTCAAAAGTTAATCTTAAATTTTAAAATGAAAATATGAGTTTTAGTCCAGACTGTCAAACTACTGTTGCTGTAGATAAATCACTGTCAATTTCTAGACTCCAGATTCTTTCTTCTGTAAAAATGGGGATGGAAGAGTGATTACTAGGCTTTAGTTCCTCCCAGTTCTGTTTTCCCTATCCTTGCCTAATATCACTGATACAAAAGAAAAACAACTCAATACAAACCATATTATCCACTGAGGTTAAAAAAAAAAAAAAAAAAAAAAAAAACACTTTAAAGAGATAGGTTATCTGTTAAAGCGGACCAGGAACTACATTATTTTGAAGGTTTTTGTTCTACATTCACTTAAGTTTCTAAGTCATTCAAAAGCCAATCACCACACACATTAACGTTCGTTGGCAGTATTTGGCCCTGAAAATACATGGCAAACTGAAGTTAAATTCCAGGACAGACGCCTCTGCAGGCGAGGGTTTGAAATCTTGTATACAGTGAAGAAAATGATAATAATGAACTTCACCAGAGCCCTGTGATCTTGGAAAAACAGCAAAGGGTAAGAAACCCCTTGCCCCCGTTTGTGTTCTGAGAAACTGGCTTGCTGCAAAGAATCACCTTTCCTGTAGAACTCAGATAAGCCTAAGGATCGATCCATACCCACCCCCCTCCCTTGTTTACCTAAAACAAGGCCATAACCAGACCCTTCTAATTCCCATCCTTTGCTCCGTAAATGACTTGCTGAAGTACCTGTCCCACAGATCAATCGGAACAAAATACTTCTTAGCCAAACTTCAAGATTCTCTTCCGTGGGATACCTGAATTTTGTCCTTTTCTCAGTCTGAAACAACATATACAAACCTCTCTTAACAGCTCCTCCTCAGAATACATGGGCTCAGGGTAAAACATAATCTGGTTACTGTCGGATCATACCCACCTTTTCATCCCAATTCCTGACGTGTTATTTACCCCTCCCTATAAAAGACAAACCCTTTCTGCCTAATCTTTAAGGGGCATGGAAATCTTATGGTCATTCTTCCTACTGCAACAGTTCCTTCAACCTCCTCCATACCCTTGCAATATTCCTTTCAAATAAAGTCTGTCCTTACTAATTCGGGTTTTTTATTTGACACCCCTTTCAATTATGAAATGGTTAAGTGTAAAGAATAAGGGGACTGCCGTTTCTTTAAAAGACAGGAGTTGATCCTGTACAAGAAGGAGACCTGTTGTGTCCACCTGGAGAGGCTAAACGCATTTCTAAGATCCGAAGTTCTTGGCCACTGTTCTGCGGCTGGGGAAGGGGGCGCAGAAGAGGTGATTGACCCGGCAAGGTCAACTCTGGGATCACCTGGCGCCACAGGCCATACACAGTAAATGGGCCATTAACAGGCAGGCTACCCAGTCCATACTCCCTGACAGATACGCCCCTACCTCCCGCCCGCTAGTTTCCCAGCCAGGCAGGCGTAACGCTGCTTCCTCAGGGGCTCAGACACCCTGGGACAGGTGGTGGGTCCTGCCCAGCAGCTCATCCCAACGTCTCAACTCACTCCCTTCTGAGCAGAGCACCTGATGGCTCTTTTCACAGGACTGACCTCCCCACCCTTTTCGCCCCACTGTTGTCACTCCTGCCCTCACAGAAGAACTCACCATGGCGCCTAGGATAAGTCGTGGACCAGACACCCCGGAGTCGCCGGGACAGTCCCAAACCTCTCACCTCCCGGTCCTTGAGTCGGGAGCCTCTCAAACAGCGAAAGAGAGGGTCTTCCGGCTCTGCCGGAAGTTGTGCGCGCGCGGGACAGGAAGTTCCTCCCTTCTCCAGAGCGCCGTCGACCCCACGCCACGCAGAGGTGAAGATATGCAGGACGTCCTCTAAAGCAACTTCCGTGGGTGCCAGGTTATGGGCTGGGGGCGGTGCTGACCTTGAGAGCGCGGAGGAGGCGCAGGCGCAGCACAGGTACGTGGGCGGGCGGAGCGCAGTGGCTGCGCTTGCGAGGACCCCGAGGTAGGTTGGGTGGTTTCAGCAGGAACGCATCCACTGTCTGAGAGGTGACGGAGGCACACGTTGATGTGGGGAGCGGGAGGGGGCCGGAATTGGGAGTGAGGGTGCGCGAAGGGAGTCGACTCCAGACCCAGGTGATTTAGAGAGTAAAGACCGCATTTGGCCGTCGTTTTTTCTCAGCTTAACTGACGCCCTCTTTTTACTCTAGCTTTCCCGACTCGGTCCTTTATTAGCATATCCTCATTTCCACAGACCTGCCCCTCAGTTGCTTCTGTTCCCTGCTTTAGTGGGTACCGTAGCTCTCCCTCCCTCATGGCAATGGAATCTCATAGTGAGAAGTTTCTTCACTATTCACAGGTGGCAATTGAAGTCGGAAGAACATCTACCAAGAGCAGAGAAACCAGGAAGAAAATTCTGCCTGTTTAATACGTTCCAATATGGACGTTTTCCATATAGATATCTGTCTATATCTGTGATCTATATCTATGATATAGACAGATATGTATCGATATATCGGGGTTCTCAGCCATCCAAAAGAAGCATGCACAGGGCCAGTTGCTTTATGTCAGGAAAGGGGACACAGATTGAATGTATGAGGGTTTTTTTTTCTATAGATGTATCGATAGATACCTAGATATCTATCGATATATAGATATGTATCTGTACAGATGCAAATAAGTGAAACTCTCATACACCTTTTAATTTTGTGTTTTTCCCAAACTCTATTCCGGTCAACTTTTTCTGCCTTTTTATTTGATGATAATGAGACGTCGTACTGGAGGCAGGCTTGAAGTGGATATACAGAGCGCTTTCAACCCAGAAATTTGTCTCACGACTTGGGGATCCTTACTTAAGTTGTAGCTGTTAGTAATTTCATCCATGAATTCACTTTGTGCCATAGTGTGACGTTTTTTATAAAGTTGGAATTGGGAAGGGAAACTAGGAAGTTTTGAGAGAAGTTAAGAAGGTTGAGTAGGCAGGTGTATAGATACTAAATTTCACCCTCCTTATCAAAGTACCTGGAGGGTATGGTATCCAAGCTGTAAATGACCCAAAGGAATCGGAGTTCTCAGCCATCCAAAAGAAACATGCACAGAGTCAATTGCTTTATGTCAGGAAAGGGACACAGACTGAGTGTGTGAGGGTTTTGTTGTTATTTAAATTTGGTTTTGTGGGGGGAAGAACAGCGTGACAAATAAAGAAGATCTAGGAATCGTAAGTACTGACAGAATAGCTGGAGGGGAGGTGAGACTGGAGAATAGTTTGTGAAACAGATCCTGCTGAGGATGAATCCAGAACTTCCTGAAGGGTTCCGCTTCTGCTGTGTAGGGACAGGGTTGTAAATAGACAAGCCACAGGGCACTTGCAACTGGTAAGTGTGGTAGAGAGGGGCTGGAATTGTCTGTTGGTGTATCTGTGGGAAGTAGCTGCTATCCATGAGGAAGAAAAGATGGAAAAGGTAAGTGGCTATCAACCTGTCAGAAACAACACATTCTGTGAAGTTGTACTCTTTCATTTCTGATACTGTGGTTCTTAATATCTATCCTAAACCTGGCAGTCATTGAAGTTCACAAAGTATCTTCTATGTGACAGTAAAACTGGGATTACTATCAGAATGGAATCCATCCCTGCCAGAGTAAAACCATAAAAAGAAATCGTAGTTTTGATTATCTGCTTATCATTTTTAATAGATCACGGAGTTCAATGTTCCTTATTTAATCAAGTTGATAAATAACTTGATTAATATCCTTTAATGTTCTATTTCATACAGTTCTCTCAATTACATGTGAAAAATCTGTAATATAAGTAATGCTATTTAATGATTAAAATGGATATATGTTTTAAGGAAGTGCCACCCAGTCTGTTTTATTTTGTAGAATAATATTATTATCTGTTGGTTGCCTGCCTTGAAGTACAGTAATTTCCCTGTTTCCATTATTTAAAATAGGTGGGTGTCTTTGACGAAGATACAAAGAAAGGGCACAGTTATGAAAGGGAAGAAAAGATAGATGATAGAGATGAAAAGAAATTCAGTAGTTTCAGCAAGGGAATTAGGAGGATAATCTTTGAGAAAAGTCTTGGTTGCTTACCATTCGGGCTTTGTGATGAGTTGAAATATCCTGAGTGAGAACTGTTCTCAAATGCTTTCAAGACCAAAAAAAGTTACGATACCCACACTGACCTGGAACTCTTTCAACCATTAAGATATATCACTTTTTCATAGTTCAGTCCATATTTTTTGCAACATGTTCTGATGAGTTTTTCCGCTAAGAAATTTCTGCTGTTTCTGAAGAAGTATAAGTGTCGTATGCTTTCATTGTAATTTTTTTTTCCTAATATATACTGTTCTCCTAATTAGACTATAAATTCCTCCAAGGTTGGGACCTTGTTTTGTTTTCCCGCCTTCCCCTTAAGAAATATCGTTTAAGTGAATGTTGTAAAAGTTACTTCATTTAAATTGCCCTTAAAATGCTTTATGACAAATACTTATTTGTAGTAATACCTATAATGGTAAAAAGTTTATTGCAGTCTTACATACAATAAGATTGATCAATTGTTATATATGCTTAGTGGAATTTTATCTAGCTCTTCTAAAGAGTCATTAGACTAGTCTTTCTAATGGAAATGTTTATTGTCTAAGTTAAAACAGCATTTTAGGCCGGGCACAGTGGCTCACTCCTGTTATTTTAGCACTTTGGGAGGCTGAGGTGGGAGGATCACTAGAGCACAAGAGTTAGATACTAGCCTAGGCAATATAGAGAGACCTCTTCTCTAAAAAAATTTAAGAATTACCTGAGTGTGATGGTGTGTGCCTACAGTTCCAGCTACTCAGGAGGCTGAGGTGGGAGGATCACTTGGACCCAAGAAGTAGACATTGCCGTAAACCAAGATCATGCCACTGCACTCCAGCCTGGGCCACAGAGCAAGATCCTGTCTCAAAAAATCAAAAAGCATTTTATAGACTGCATGTTTGTGTCCCCTCTCCCTCCACACCAAAATTCATATATTGAAACCCTAATCTCCAATGACATGATAGTAGATGGAGCCTTTGTGGGATGATTAAATAATGCGGACGAAGCCCTCCATGGGATTAGTGCCTTTACAACAAGAGACACTAGACAGCTTGCTTCCCCTCTTTCTTTGCTCTTCACCATGTGAGGACACCGCAAGAAAACAGACAACTACAAATCAGGAAGAGGGCCTGATTTGTGCCAACCATGCTGGCACTCTTCTCTAACTTCCCAGCCTCCAGAACTGTGAGAAATAAATTTCTGTTGTTTAAGTCACCCAGTTTATGGTAGTTTGGTTATAGCTGCCCATATTAAGATAGTAGGATACAAAATTGTGCCCAGTATGATTGCTTTGACATGAAAAAAAATGTAAGCACAAAGAGTAAAAACCAAAATATATCAATCCTCACTGCTGGCATTAGCACTGTAAAACAACTTATCTATGTTAGAGGATTTTTTTCTTTAAATTTATTTTATTTTATTTTATGCTGACCATAGTGACTCATGCCTGTAATCCCAGCACTTTGGGAGGCCAAGTCAGGCAGATCACTTGAGGCCAGGAATTCAAGACCAGCCTGGCGAACATGGCAAAACCCCCTCTTTACAAAAATATAAAAATTAACCAGGCATGGTGGCACACCCCTGTAGCCCCAGGTACTTGGGAGGCTGAGGTGGGAGGATCGCTTGGGCCTGGGAAGCAGAGGTTGCAGAGAGCTATGATGTCACCAGTGCACTCCAGCCTGTGTGACAGAGCAAGACTATCTCAAGAAAAAAAAAAAAAAAGGATGAGGATTTTTTTTTGTTTTCAACATACTTTTTAACATCCACTATATTACTCTCATCTTTCTAGGTTCGAAAAAAAATGTTTTAAATGTTATTCTGAAGTATATTGCAACCTTTAACAATTCAATAGACTTCTGAATTTTTATTTTTATGTAGCTTACTACAGTTGTATCTAGGAATATACCATATAGCTGATTTATTGGTGAAATAACCCTTACAATTTTACAAAGGTTGTACAATGCACATTTTCAAGGACCACTCACATGCATAATGGGAACTTGGCTCCATTTGATATTTTTTGGTATCAACAAAGTTTAAACAACCAGCACCACCAAGAGCAATAAAAAGACAAAACCGTCTGAAAGTACCTATGTGTTTAAAACTTTAATTAGCTTTATCCATCCATTAAATATTTATTGAATGTCAAACTGTATCAGTCACTCTTCTACACTCTGAGGAAATAGTGGTAAATAAAGCAGATATTGTCCCTACTATGAGGACATTTACATTTTAGTAGTAATAAGCCATAAATTAACAAAAATAGAAGATAGTGGTAAGTACTAGGCATGAAATTAAAACATGACTATTTTAGGTTAGGTGATTAAAGAAACTAAAATACCATTTAAACTGCTATGTAAATGACAAGAGAATCCAGCTTTGTAAAAATTGGGGAAAGCTTTGCTTGCAGAAGGGACAACTGCAAAATCTAAGGCATAATCTAGCCTGGAATATTTCAGGAGCCAAAAGAAGGCCTGCATGGTTAGAGAATAGTGACTTAAGAGGCGAATACTGTAACTTTGGAGGGATAGGAAAGGGCTAGATCATGTTACCTTTGAAAGACGGGAAAGAGTGTAGATTTTATTCTATGTGCAATGGGGAAAAATTAGAGCATTTTAATGCAAAGAGTGATAGATAATATATTTTTAAAATCTACTTTGGTAATTTGTTAATTGGAGTAAAGAGTCTGCTTATATGTTACATAATTACTAACATGTTTGGATTTAAGTTTGTTATTATTCTTATTTTATCTGTCCCACCTCTCCTATTTTCGTTTTCTCTCTTTTGCTTTTTTGATTTTTTTTTTCTTTCTTAGGCCATAGCACCTGATATTCCCAGGCAGACTCTCTTCCAAGTGCCAATCAGCCCCAACCTTACTTACCTTCCCAGATCAGATGAGAACAGGCATATTCAGGGTGGTATGGATATAGACCTTTTAGATTATTTTTAATTATTCCATTTTTTTCTACCTCATAAGCTTGACAGATATCTTTTAGTATCTTTTTACTGTTTACCTCAGGTATTAAAACATGGAACCTTGGTTTATCATCTTTAAGATAATGTGGTATTATACTTCTTCCGGGACAATGAAAGGACCTGAGAACACATCAACTTCATTTACTGCCCCACCTCATGTTATATACATTATATATTCTTAATATGTATTTCCTAAATTCTCAAGACATTTTTTTATACAATATGAATTTACATTTCCCAAACATTAACTTCTTCTCTTGTGTTTTGTGGTTCCTGGATTCTGAGCTTCCATCTAAGATCTTATTTCTTCCTGAAGGACGTACTTTCATATTTCTTTGAATATCTACTGGTAGCAATTCCATTCAGATTTTCTGTCCTGAAACTGTCTTATTTTACTTTCATTTTCTAAGAACCTTTTTGCTGAATTAGCAGCTATTTTATCATTTTGGAGATATATTTTATTCCTTCTGGTTTCCATTATGTCCTCTGAGACATGATGTCCATTTTGTTTTTTTCTCTTCAAAGTATATTCCACAGTATAATCTCTTTTTTTGAATGGCTAATTTTAAGAGGTTTGTCTTAAGTTTGATGTGCCCACATGTGTTTTGTGTTTGTTTTTTTGTGTTTTTTTTTTTTTTTTTTTTTTTCCTCTTTGAGATTTGTAATGTTTCTTGAATCTGGATGTGATGTCCTTAGGCTGTTTGAGAAAATTCTTAGGTATGTTTCATTAGACATTGCTTCTGCCTTCACTCTCCTTTCTCCTCTTCTTTTGATATTCCCTTTACATGTGTATTTGAGAGTTCACTTTGTCCCTTATATCCATTTATTTTCCTCTCTGTTTCATCCTGGATATTTCTTCTTAACTTTCAGTTCACTATTTTCTTTTAGTAGTCTCTAATCTGTTAAAAAAAAAAAAAACTCTCTTGAAGCATTTATTTTAGTTATATTTTTGGTTATCAGTTCAAACATTTCTACTTGATTCTGTTTTATTGTTTCCAGTTGTTTACCCAATATCTGGATCTTTTATTTCCTCAAACATACTAATCATAATTACTTTAAAACCTGTATCTAATAACTATGGTGTCTGCTATTATTTGACACTTTTCTTGTTTCTTGCTGTTACCACATTTTCTTGTTTTATGTCCCTTGTTTTATGTTATATTATTTTATAAACATTATAAATATATAAAACTTGGTTTAGGCTATGTTTTAATTGAATGTCAGAATTGTTTTGATTGAATTGTTTATGGGAAAACTATACTTTGAAGTCCAATATGATGGTGTTTTCTAAAGAAAGAATTTATGTCTCCTGGCAAGACCTTTGGACACTAGTAATCCAAGATCATCTTAATCCAGTTAGTGATAGAGACAATTAGAATATAGGCAGGTCTACTTACTGTTCATACTTTCTCTCAGAGTGTAGACCTCTGAAGTTCTAACTCAAGCATGCAGAGTTTACCAGACCAGGCCCTAAATTTCAATTTTTGTCTTTTTAATTCTATGGGTTAGAAGCTCTGTTCAACTTTTCAGCCATCATCTCAGGAATCAGAAGATACTCCAGAGGAAAAGCTAATATAAATGCTGGATTCAACAACTCTGTTTTTTCCTTCTGAATATTTCATTGTCTCTAACGCTCTCAGATGTTCGTTTTATATTTTGTCCAAGCTGAGTGTGGTGGCTTACGTCTGTAATTTCAACACGTTGGGAGGCCAAGGGAGGAGCATCCCTTGAGGCCAGGAATTTGAGACTAGCCTAGGCAACATAATGAGACCTTTGTTTCTTGGAAAAAATAAATAAATAAATAAATATTAGAAGTGAAAATGGGGACATTGTTACAAATGCTGTAGAGATTGGTGAAAAATTATGAACAACTTTATAATGGGAAAATATCAATGAAGTAGGCAGTTCCAGAAAAATGTAACTTTTCAAAAGCCAACAAGTAATGGAAAATATAAATGGTGGGATGTTGATGTAAGAAATCATGATGCCCAGAGACTTTTGTTGAACCTTCAAAGGACAGATCATTTCAATTTTACACAAACCATTCCACAGTATATTCTACTTACATACATAATATATTCCACTTATATACTGTGGAATTAGCCCTTACTGCCCTTATCAAATTTAACATCAAGGTTACAGAAACCTAATAAAATGATTTTATTAGGGCAGTAATGATTTGATAAGGGCAGTAAGAATTAGAACCCTGTCATATTCACAAAGACAAAAATCCTGAATAAAACAGACCTCAGAAAATGTGTTTTTAAGAAAAGACAATAAAACATGATCAGGTTGAATTTAACCCAGGAATGTATTTTATTAAAAGATTAGAAAAACTATCTGGCTATCTAAACAGATGCAGGAAAAGAAAACTATTTGCAAAAATTAACAGACATGGAGAAACCTTTGGGCAAATTAGAATTGTGTAGAACTTCCTTAAGCCAATAAAACCTACAGCAACAATATTTTAAGATGAAGTATTTGAAGCAGTCCATTAGAATCAGGAACAGGTGCTATGTTGGAGATCCTAGCCAGCATTATAAGGCAAGAAAAACAAAAGATTAAAAATTGGAAATAAGGCCGGGCGCGGTGGCTCAAGCCTGTAATCCCAGCACTTAGGGAGGCCGAGACGGGCGGATCACGAGGTCAGGAGATTGAGACCATCCTGGCTAACACGGTGAAACCCCGTCTCTACTAAAAAATACAAAAAACTAGCTGGGCGAGGTGGCGGGCGCCTGTAGTCCCAGCTACTCAGAGGCTGAGGCAGGAGAATGGCATAACCCGGGAGGCGGAGCTTGCAGTGAGCTGAGAACCGGCCACTGCACTCCAGCCCGGGCGACAGAGCGAAGAGCTTTGCAAGGATTCTGAATATACTATTGATATGGTGTGGATCTGTGTCCCTACCCAAATCTCATGTTAAATTGTAATCCCCAGTGTTGGAGGTGAGGCCTGGTGGGAGATTGGATCATGGGAATGTGTTTCTCATTAGTGGTTTAGTACCATGCTCTTGGTACTAAATAGTTCTGAGAACTGAAATAGTTCTCAGGAGATCTGGTAATTTAGAATTGTGTGGTATCTCTCCCTGTCTCTTGCTCTTGCTCCCCCTTTGCCTTCCACCATGATTGGAAGCTTCCTGAAGCTGCCTCAGAAGCAGAAGCCACTGCGCTTCCTGTACAGCTTGCAGAACCATGAGCCAATTAAACCCCTTTTCTTTATAAATTAGTCTTCAGTATTTATAGCAGTGTGAAAACAGACTGATATGACTATCAATATACAAAAGTGAATTGCATTTCTCTCCAGCAGAAATGAACTATTAGAAAATGATTTTTGTAACATACCATTTACTATATTGCTTTGAAAATATAAATTATCTATAGGTAATTAACAAAAGGTATAGAATACCTCTGTAGAAAATTACAAAACTATTGGCAGACATTTAAAAATGTCTAATTTTAAAATTACTATGTTCAATTATTAAAAGACTCGAGTTAAGATGGCAATGCTTCCCTACACAATGAAGGTAATTGCAATAGAAATCCCAAATGAGCTTGTCAAGGAGCTTGACAAACTGATTCTAAAGTCCCTATGAGAAAGAGCAGAATTCAGGATACTCCAGAAGCAAATTTAAGATAGAATTGACTTGTAGATATTCATAACAGCAAAAAAAAAAAAAAAAAAAAAAAAAAAAAAAAAAAAAAAAAAAAAAAAAAAAAAACAACTCAAATATCCATCAAAAGATAAAATGTTTATCCATGAAAAGATACTCAAAAAGTGATGCATTTATATAATGGGATATATTTGGCTGCAAAAAGGAATAAAGTACTAATACCTGCTGTAATGTGGATAAACCTCGAAAGCATGCTGAAATAAAGAAGCCAGTCACAAAAGACCACGTATGATTCCATTTAAATGAAATGTATAAAGTAGGAAATGTATTGAGACAATAGATTGTGGTTGTTTAGGGCTTGCAAAGTTTGGGGTGATGGGGGCCCAAGGTAGTGATAGCTAAAGGGTGCGGTTTCTTTTTGAGGCAATAAAGTTCTAAAATGTATAGTTGCACGTTTCTGTAGATATACTAAAATGAATTCAGTTGTGCACTTTAAATGAGTAAATTGGTATGTGAATTGTACCTCAGTAAATCTGTTAAAACCATAGTAATTAGAATATTGTAATACTGGCTTAGAGATGGAAAAATTGATTTATAAGGAATCCTGATTGTAAGGAATCTTGACTTATGGCAGAGATGGCATTGCGTACCAGCAGGAAAAGCTGGAGCATTTCAGTAAATGATGCTGGATATTCATAGGGGGAAAAATGAAATTGGTCCTCCCTACATAACACCATACAGAAAAAGTAGTTTCAGATGACTTTAAGATGTAAGTGTGAAAGGAAAACATACTAAACCTTCAAAAGAAAGATTGCAAAATATTTTTATGATCTTATGGTAGGGAAATGTAATATGTGTAAAGGGAAATGTATATGTCCAAAACGTTAAAGTTAAAAACCCCTGTTCGAAAGACTCCATAATCCCTTGGAATAGCGGTTAATTTCAGTCATGCACAGGAAACGTACAAGGTGAGCCTGGTGTTGTGCTAGATAGCAAGGAAGCTATTATAGACTACGAGGGTGTCATATCAAATGGACTCAGGAGACAACTGAAAAAATCCTTCTGGCCATAGATGAGACCATTTGAGTGTCAATAAGGACAGTAAATGCCAATTGATTGGAACATATCAAGCGTCTTTAAATCTATGAGTACATAATGATTGTAAAACAGCGTTTAGTTGGTCAACAGTAGAAGATGCTGTTTCATCAATTCATTATTTTGAAAACCAGTTTGTTTTTTTTTTTAGTAGGCATTTGTCCTGCCTTTTCTATGTGAACTGTAGGTAACCACATAGTAGATGAGGGGAGGGTTCTCTTTATACACGTATTCCAGCTAATAAATAGAGGAGTGATAGAAAATTGCCATTTTGAAATTGCTAATGAACACATGGATTTATTTATTGCATTTCAACAGCTGCTAACATGACAGACAAGAAAGCGTTATATGCTTCTTAATGGAAAAACACCACCACTGATTTTAAAATCTTATCAAAAATTTGACCCTGTTACTAATCAGGTATTTAGATCCATCCAATTTGCAGGAAGTATAAACACCAATAAAACCTTAAGCCAATGAAACCTACCACAACGTAATATTTTGGAATGGAAAATATAAATGAAAAATCCAATTTTGGAGAATATTGGGACAAATTAATTTCAGCAAATATGTTGCAGGAGAAAGGGAGAGGGAGAAGGACAAGTGGAGAAAACCGTAGATTACAAGAGACTTAGTTCAATATGAAGCAGCCTGTGAACTTGCATTAGTTATCTTGCTGTATAACAAATCACCCTAGCTTAAATCTAAAAATATTTATACACTTTCTTAGGATTTGGGATCCATGGGTGTCTTAGCCATATATTCTGGCACAAGGTCTCATGAATTTGCAGTCAAGATGTTGGCTGGGCTGTAGTCTGAAAGTTTGACTGGTGTTAGAGGATCCACTTCCTAGAGGGCTCATTCCTAGAGCTGTCTTGTTTTCTCGCAACGTGGCAGCTGGCTTTCTCCAGAACAGGTGATCCAAGAGAGAAACCATGATCACTCAAAGTGATAAACCATTACTTCTACTTTATACTGTTAGTCACACAGACATTTCCCTGACAATATATGGGAGGAGATTACACAAGAGCATGAATACTGGGAAGCTGGCTGTCACAATTTGGCCCCAGTGATTGATAGTTCTTGATTTGCAAAATATATTCATCCCCTCCAAAAGCTCTCCAAAGCTCTCATCTTATTACACCATTAGTTCAAAGTCTAGAAATCTAAATCAGTTCCAATTGTGGATGCCACTCATAGGTGCACTTAAGTACAGCTCCTCAAGAAGAGTTCTTTTTTATGTGAAGACCCATACACTAAAGACGTAGTTTCTACTTCCACATGTAATAGAAAATGAATCGGATAATAAATGTGGACATGTATATTTAAAAAGACGGAACATTGGAGGTACATAGGTTCACGGAAATTCTGAAACCCACCTGGGCACAGATTGGTAGTTCCTTGGTCAAGTTTCAAGGCTAGAATTCTCTTAGTTCTGCTTTCTGGGATCTTGGATCTACTCACTGAGTCACCCTTTCTTTTTCTTGTTTACAGTTTTGCCTGCTTTCTACCTATAGAAGCTTGAATGTCCCACAAGCTTCTTTCCATTTGGTCCTCTGTGCCTTTCAGTCCAGGCTGGCTGTGTTTCTGCTAAAAGACTTCTCTTAAAAACTTTGTGGCTCACTTGTGAATTTTGAGTTCACTCCATTAGACAAAAGCAACAACCACACATCTCTTCCACATAAACTCCTGTACCTCGGGCTTTTGCTGATGAAAACACCCTTAAACTTTTTTAAAACCTGTGATGTTATTCAGAGATTTTTCTGAGACACATCGTTTGATGAAAATACTCTGAGGCACAACTTAAGATCTTTGTGAGCTATTAAAGGACTTTATAACTACACCCTCAACTTTATGTTTGGCAGTGTCCTGGATTTGCTTTTTGCTCGGAGACATTCCCCAATTTTAGCATCATTTGTCATCTGCACAGGCTGGGAATCTTCAAATCCAGCAAGTTTTGACTTGTTTGTTTGTTTGTAATAGAGTCTGGTTTTTGCTGTGTTGGCCAGGTGATCTTGGACTCCTGGCTTCAAGCATTCCTCCCACCTCAGCCTCCCAAAGTTCTGGGATTTTAGGCATAAGCCACCATGCCTAGCCATGGCTCCTTTTTGTTTAACAGTCCTTCCTTTGCCTGTCTTTCTCCTCACACATTTTACTATAAGCAACAAGAAAAAATACACATGACATATTTAACATTTGGCTGGCAATCTCCTTTGCTAGATCAATCAGTTAATTAGGCATATTTTCTACTTTGTACATATCTGTGGATAACAAATTTGCTAAACTTTCTGCCATTATGTAACAAGGATCTCCTTCCCTGTAGTTTCCAACAAGAGATTTCAAATCTGTTAAGATGTCACCTGCAGCCGCCTCAAAGGTTATCTATTATGCTTCTATAAAAAAATTTCTTCAAAGGTCTTCAAACTTTCATTAACTCCTCCAAGTTCTACCTTCTGCTCACTGCCAGTTCCAAAACCACACTTACATTTTAGGTTTTTGATAACATCCCACTTCCGAGTACCAGAATGTATACTAATTTTCTATTGCTACATAACAAACTGCCCCAAAATACATCATGTAAAGCAATAAACATTCATTATCTCATGTAGTGTTTGAAGGTCAAAAATCCAGAAGCAGCATAACTGAGGGGCTCTGGTTCATTGTCTCGTGAAGTTATCAGTCAAACCATCAGCTGAGACTGTAATCATCTGATGTTTTAACTAGTACTAGAGGATTCACTTTCACATGCTATTGACAGGACACTTTAGTTCTTCACTAGCTATTTAGCTGAATACCGCACTTCCTTCCCACATGTACCTCTTCATAGAGCTTCCTGGCTTCCCCTAAAACAAGTAATCTGAGAGAGAAAGAAGCAGAAGCCACCATGGGTTTTTAATGCCTTTTTTGACCTAGCCCCCAAAGTGACATATTATTACACAGACGTGGCCAAACTGTGGGTCACTGATACGGTTTGGATGTGTGTACCCTCCAAATCTCGTGTTGAAATGTGATTCTCAATGTTGGAAGTGGGGCTGGTTTGGTTCATGAGGGTAGATCCCTTATGAATGGCTTGGTGCTGTCCTTGCGCAATGAGTGAGTTCTCGCTATGTGAGTTCACGCAAGAGCTGGTTGTTTAAAAGAGCCTGTCATCTCTTTTGCTCTCTTTCTCACCATATGAAATGCTGCTCTCCTCCCCTTCTGCCATGACAAAAAGCTTCCTGAGGCCCTCACCAGAAGCAGATGCTGGTGCTATGCTTCTACAGCCTGCAGAACTGTGAGCCAAGTAAAGTTCTTTTCTTTATAAATTACCCAGCCTCAGGTATTGTTTTATAGCAATGCAGAGCAGACTAACACAGACACACACACCAACCAAGTACAGTATGAGAAGGGATTATTGGGTGCCATTTTGGAGGTTGTCTACCACAGGATTTTATCTGTATCATTATTCACATTGCTTTTTTGAAAAATTTTGTAAGGGCACATTTATGATAGAAATTTGAATGCTTGTTTAATATTTGATGATATTAGGGAATTAACCACTTCTGTGTGATCATAGTAATTTTTAAAGATTCCTTTTAGAAATACATATTGAAATATTTAGAGGTGTAGTGATACAATGTCTGGGATATGCTTCAAGATAAGAGGTGTGGAAAGTGGTAGTATAAATCAAGATTGGTTATGAGTTGAGAATTGTTGAATAATAAGTATATGGGGACTTAGTATTCTGTTCTGCATACTTTTACATGCAGTAGTACCCACTTATCTTCAGCGAATATGTTCCAAGACCCTCAGGGGAGGCCTGAAACTGAGGATAGTCCTGGACCCTATATATCCTGTGTTTTTTCTTTCCTTATTGAGAACTTTTATGTTTTCACTTAAAGGAAGCACTTTACAGCTTCTCTTTGGCATATCCAAAATTGCCAGCATCACCACTCTTGCACTCTGAGCCATTAAGTAAAATAAAGAACACAAACACTGTGATACTGCTACACTTGATCTGATAACCAAGAAGTCTACTAAGTGACTAACAGGTGGGTAGCATATACAGCACTGATACACTGGACAAAGGGAGGACTCGCATACTAGGCAAGATGGAGCAGAATGGCAGATTTCATCATGCTGCTCAAAATGATGTGTAATTTAAAATGAATGAGTTATTTCTGGAATATTTCAGTATTTTTGGACAGGAGGTGACTGCAGGTAACTAAAACCGTGGAAAGCAAAACCATAGATAAAAGGAGACTATGGTATGTTTTCATTTTCCATAATAAATAGTTAAAAAGGAAAAAGACACCATAGGAAAATAAAAGACAAGTCACAAACTGAGAAAAGATCTTTGCAACACATATGACTGTCGAAAGGATCAGTATTCACACTGTGTAAAGAACCACTACAATTCAATAAAAATGAGGATAATGCTCTCCACCCCTAACAGGCAATTCATACAGGAGAAAACCTGAAAAGATATCCAACCACAAGGAAATACCATTTCACACCCACCAGATGAACAAAAATGTAGAAGTCTGGCAATATCATTGCAATTCTTATAATTGCTGGTTGGAGTATGAATTGATATAATCAATTTGGGAAACAATATGGTGTTATCTAGTACTGAAGATGCACATCTTCTGTGACCCAGGAAAAATGTATAGCAGGAGACATGAGCAAGAAAATTCATAACTGCATTTATAACAGTAAAACATGGAAAAAAAATCCACTGTCCATCAACAGTAGAGTGATTAAATACATTGTATATGCTCATACAGTAGAATATAGTGGTGGAAAAAATGAATTACAAGTTCGTGGACATAGATAAATCTCTAACAAAATGTTGAGCAAAAAAACAATTCACAAAAGAATTTTACAGTAGGATTCCATTTATATAAAGAACCAATGAAAGTAAATAGCGTAAGAGTACAAACATAGGAAGTAAATCTATAAATTAAAGCAAAAGAATGACAAGCACAAATTCAACTCAGTGATTTCCTCTAGCTACAGAGGGAAGGGAATGAAGTAAGGAATAGGTGAACAAAGAGCTTAAGAGTATGATAATTATACGTGTTGGTTTGGCCAAACAGTCCTGGTTTACCTAGCACAGTTCTGGTTTGCTGATTTTCTGGTGTTATGATTAGTAGCATTGTCACTCCCCAAATTGTCACTGTTTGGATAATAAATTATATGCATCCTTTTTAGAGTAAAAGTAACTTTTTTTTCCTTAAACTGGATGGAGGGCATGGGGGACTTTATCATTCTTCCTTATACATGTATTTTAAAATATAATTTAAAACTAGTCAGTATTTTAAAATATAATTAAAACTTTAGTGAGTGTTAGTAACTGTGTTAGTGACAACACAGTAAAAAAAAAAATTAGTATATAAGATAAATAAATGTAAATAGGATCCAAATGAAACTCTTCATCTGGGTGGATACAGGGATAAATAACATACTATATGCTGGCATTGTATTAAGCTTGTTACTGATATTACTTCATATTCATAGCAAGACTTTTAAGTAGGCATTATTATCTCCATTTTACACATGAAGAATCTAAGACACAAAGATTATACATAATATAACCAAAGTCATATGTGACAGGGCAGAATTTGAACCCAAGCAGTGTGACATCAGACTACATGCTCTTAACTACCATGCCAGAGTCTGTAACAGATTTTCTTAACCTTTTTTTATGCCACAGATCCCTTTGACAGTCTGGTGAAGCCTAGAGAGTCCTTTTTAGAGTAATGTTTTTTGTACGTCAAATATAATGCACAGGATTATAAATAAAATCAATTATACTAAAATATGTTAATCAAAATATTTAATGTATACTATGCATGTACTTTTTATTATTGCATTAAATAAAATCTAGCAGGTCTAATATATAATTTTGAAATAATAATACTAACTGTATCTTGAGATATCTACAAATATAGTAATGTAATAGGAAAATGTTTGTGATTTTTGTAAGTGAAAAAGTCACCAAAATAGTTGTAATAACACTGTGGTTTTTTGCATATGTTCACAATGGAGAGAAATCCTAAATCTTACTTAGAAGTTAGCAAGAATTATAATATTTTTCCCACCTCAATTCATGGCCCTCTACTTTATGATCTTATTCATAGACTTTCTGACATGTTTTGCTTCAAAGAGGTCATATTCCCCATCCCATTTACTATTTTCTGGTTTGAGATTACACTCAAGATGTGATATACAAATAGATCAGTTTATTAGAAAATATTTTTCCACATGGCGAACTTGAGTGGAGGCTAACAAATGGGAATGTGCTAAAATAGCCATGTGTACATATAGACAATGGGAAGCTTGGAACTGCTTTAGTGTTTTATACAAAAGACTTAAAACTAATTTCAGCTGGGCACTGTGGCTCGGGCCTGTAATCCCAGCACTTTGGGAGGCCAAAGTGAGAGGATTGCTTGAGGCCAGGAGTTCAAGACCAGCCTGGGCAACATAGTGAGACTCCCACCAGTACAAAAAAATTACAAAATTAACTAGGCATAGTGGCTCACACCTGTGGTACCAGCTACTTGGAAGGCTGAGACAGGAAGATGGCTTGAGCCTGGGAAGTTGAGGCTGTAATGAGCCATGATCGTGCCACTGCACTCCAGCTTGGGCAACAAAGTGAGACCGTTTCCAAAAACAACAAAAACTGGTTTCAAATATATATTGCTACATTGCAATTCTCCAAAAAGGAATTGTTGATAACACAATGCCCTCAGTATACTATTTGTCAATACCTATAGCAATGCAACAAACAAAAAAGAAAATTTAAATAGTTGGACCACGTTAAAAGTTTTATTGGGCTAAAATCAAAAACATCTGACAAGTTTTTGACTTGCCTTTCTCATGATTTAACGTCCCAGCAGAGCAACTGGGAACCTAATTCTGACCAACAAGGAGGAATTGCTTGGCTAATTGGAAGTGACAGAAACCTTGGGAGAAAGCAACCACATACCAAGGATAATTATAAGAAGGTAACATGGGCCCTAAAGGATAGTGTCAAGAAACCTGAAACCCCCAAATGAGGTGAGACTTGCAAAAAATGCTAAGGAAGGACAAAGAACAGGCCTTTTAAAATTCTGTTCAGAACCAGAAGATCAAGAAATGGAAACGCCCAGTAGCAGCTTCTACTGTAAGGTTACAGCTGACAGAGAAAGAACTCCTTAACTACTATTTGCTTCATTCTCTACAAAGGAAACTAGAAAAGTGGGTTGACATCATAGAAAGAACATGTGTTTGTGGGGCCAGGCAAACCTAGGTTTAATTCTGTTTCAACACTGTTTAACAAAATGTATGGGAGGCCATTGTTTTGGATTGGGCTCCTGCGCTAGGCCCCTCCAGACCAAACCAAAATGGAGTCACTCATACTAAAACTCCGGGTCACCAAACCAAAACTAAGTTGTTTATCTGACCTTCCAAGAAATCAGGAAAAAACAACCAAATCTCCAAACAGGCCAATTTTAATCAGTGTGATAAGAAGTCCCCTCTTTTTTAACCCTATAAGGAAAGTAACATTTTGAAATGATCAATACACTTTTTATTCCTTAGTTCTGCTTTCTTTAGCCCCTTCTCCCTATAAAGTCCACTTCCTCTGCTCAACTTACTGAAGCACTATTCTATTTTATAGAATGAGATGCTGCCCAATTCTAGAATCACTAATAAAAACCAATTAGATCTTTACATTTGTTGAAATTTTGTCTTTGACAACATTACTAGTTACATTATTCTGGGTATCCTTTTCCCCATCTGTAAAATGGACATAGCGATGCCTTTCCCATAGGACTGTTCTCATTAATAGAAGTAATACATTCAAAACACTGAGCCAGGCTCACAACAAATAGCAACTTGTTAATGTTACTCAAAAGCATATTACAGATATTGACAGAAAGCAATACTGTTCCTAATTAGGGGAAAAAATTTTCTAAGACAGTACTTAACAGTTTGAATTTAGATTATAATATTTGCTCTGAGTGTTTTACATTACAGGATTTGGGGTAAAAAGTACAAATGATCAGGAGATCGAGACCATCCTGGCTAACATGGTGAAACCCTGTCTCTACTAAAAAAATACAAAAAACTAGCCGGGCGTGGTGGCGGGCACCTGTAGTCCCAGCTATTCGGGAGACTGAGGCAGGAGAATGGCCTAAACCCAGGAGGCGGAGCTTGCAGTGAGCTGAGATCTGGCCACTGCACTCCAGCCTGGGCGACAGAGCGAGACTCGTCTCAGAAAAAAAAAAAGAAAGAAAGTACAAATGAGATCTGAGAACAGTGGTACTCATCTTTGAGGAATTATGGAAAATGTAATAGAACACTAAACATGGGAAAACATCTGCCTTCAGGTTGAAAAGTGGAAATCTCAATCCCTGAATTTTTTTATTTTATTTTATTTTACTAAGTAACTTTTTTGCCCATTGGTGTCATTTAACCAAAAGAAGAAGAAATTAAAAAAAAAAAAAATCAGCTGAAACAAAAGAATAGACTGAATTTGCCAAAGGCATGCTTAAAACGGAGACATGTCTTCAAAGCTAAGGTGATGAGAAAAGAACAAGTCTTAAATTTCTTCAGAGCTTCAAGAGGCAAAGCTTGAAAGAAGAAAAACCTGTATTCTTAGGTAAGATGTAGGGGTAGAATGGTGGCCCCTGCAAAAGGTAAGCCTTCCTCCTAATCCTGGAATCTGTGAATGGTACCTTATTTGGATAAAAAGGTCTTTGCGGATCTAATTAAGAACCTTGAGATGAGGAGATCATCCTGGATCATCTGGTGGACTGTAAAGCCAATGACATGTATTCATATATGACAGAAGAGAAGACGTGGAGAAGAGGAGGGGGTAGTTGTGACCGTGGAGGCAGAGAATGGAGTAATGTGATCATAAATCAAGGAACGCTGACAGCCACTAAAGCTGGAGAAGGCCAAGAACAGATTTTTGATCCTCCCGCAGAAGTACAGCCCTGCTAATGCATTGATTTTGGACTTCTGGCCTCAGAACTAAGAGAGTAAATTTCTATTGTTTTAAGCCATCAGTTTGTGGTAATTTGTTACAGAAGCCCTATAAAGTTAATACACAGAGTTCAAAGAGAATACAGCAATATCTCTAAGAGACTTGTGTATTAGGGTTCTCCAGAGAAGCAAAGCTAGTAGAATGATACATGTTGTTAAAGCAAATTAAAAATGGAGACCAAGCCCGAAGAATCTCTGTGCAGACAAACCCAGTTAGGCCTCATAAGTTAACCTTGCTTGATTTGCAAACATAATCTAAAACTTAACTTGAGCTATTTATGGTAAATGAATATAACACAGAACTTAAGCTCCATCAGTCAGAAGCAGCTTTATAATTATGTAGCTAGGGACTTTCCAAGAGGATGACCAAAGATGGAAATGATGTAACTGTAACCAATCAAATATTGTCTTTGCTTTCTTGTTCCTCCTATAAAATCCTCCCCACTGCATTCCTTCAGCAGAGCTCCGAAACCACTTCTGGTTTAGAGTTGCCCAATTAGTGAATCACTGTTTGCTCAAATAAACTATTTAAAATTTTATTGTACCTCAGCTTATCTTTTTCAGATAGATAGATAGATAGATAGATAGATAGATAGATAGATAGATAGATAGATAATTTATTATGGGAATTGTCTCAATCACAGAAACCTAAGATCTGCCATCTGCAAGCTGGAGAACCAGGAAAGCCAGTGGTGTAATTAAGTTCAAGTTCAAAGGGCTGAGAACCAGGAGAACCAATAACTTAACACCCAATGTAAGGCCTGAGAATGTGGGGTAGGGATGCTAGTATAAGTCCTAGAGTCTGACGACTGCAGAACCAGGAGCTCTGATGTCCAAGGGTAGGAGAAGATGGAGGTCCCAACTCAAGAAGAAAGCAAATTCACCTTTTCTCTGCCCTTTTTGTTCTATTTGGGCAGGCCTCCAGTGAATTGGATGATGCCCACCAACATTGGTAGAGCAGATTTTTAGTCAGTCTTGATTCAAATGCTAATTTCTTCACAGAGGCACACAGAAGTATTGTTTTATCATCTATCTGGATATCCCTTAACACAGTCAAGTTGACACGTAAAACTAACCATTACAATTAGGTTTTCCTGGCTTGGAGGGAATGGGAGATAATGAAATGGGTGCTGGAGGGTAGAGGAAGTCTGAGGGAGTTCTTGGTTGGACTATGTGAACCAGAATGGAATGAGCAAATGACAGACCCCACAGTCTCTGCTCTGACAGAGATTGCCAGAGTTTGAAATAGACCTGATAGGGTTACTAGAGGTTACCAGAACCGGGAAGTCATGTGGCAGCCAAGCTAATATCCAAAGATCCCCCAAAGATTATTTCATGTGATCAGAGAGAGTCTTTGTTTAATTGACAACTGCTTCCCACTTCCCATCCCCTTCATGTGTAGCAGGAGTCACAGGTGTCTGTATGCAGATACTTTACTCGACCCTATCCAAACTACTAATAGGAAAAAGTATTTTTTCAGTAATCTAAGTAGTCACAAGCTCTCAGAAATACAGAAAAGATTATGGACATCTACAGGAGTGCCAGTGATGTAAAATGATAACCCATATCACATGGAAACCCTCCCAAATAAATAATCCATCTTTATTTGACTAAGACTTTATTCATTCAACTGAGATTCTCTAACACCCCTGATAACCAGCCAGGACCATGCTGATCCTAGACAACAATCTAAAAGGAATAATTAAAGGATGCTTTGGGAGCATCTGTAAGAGAAAGCAGTAATCAATCAAATACAGCACGGGTTTATCTATAACATTTTATTTTAGTCTAATTTAATTTTCTTCCTGATTCCTGATAGAGTTACTAGACTAGTCAGCCAATAAAATTCAGTAAGTAATATTTATGTGGGCCAATGAGGTATTAGTTACTTTTTTTTTTTTTTTTTTTTTTTTTTTTTTTTTTTTATCATAGTAAGTTGGAGGGGCTGGGGAGGCTAGATGTAGAACTGTCAGAGAAGGACTTAGCATCCAAAGGGTACTGACTCCTAGATGACAGTCAGCCTCTCCAGAGGTTTTTAGTATAGCATTACAGTCCTGGGTCATCTGTGTTTCATTGACTTAAATGAAAACATAGAATCCATATTTATCAAATTTTTACCTGATTCACAAAATCAGGAAGGATAGTATTTTTCCCAAACTGTGGAACAGCTTGATGTTGATTCTGGGCTAAATTCTATATAGGCATAATTAGAAACAATAAAATTTTGAGAGTCTATAACAATATAAGCAGAGTCCAACAAACTAGTAGGATTTTTAAGTTTATTCACTCATTTAGATGTCAAAAATTTATGGAATATCTACCTGGGTGGATGTCTATGTTAGGCTTTAGAATATGAATAAGGTATGTTGGACTGCAGGAGTTTAAAATCTGGTGAATAAAACAAACGTAAACAGATAAAATATAACAAATATTAATTGTAAGGCATTATATTTGGTAAAAAATAAAAACCACATTTAATTGTATGATATCGACAGGCACCGGCATGTGTGAAACACCTTTAGACATTTAATAAGCTGGAAAAAATAATATTTACCATAAACATATACTACTGTTGCAAACATAAAATAGTAATTTTGTGGAAAGTTACTATGCACTAAGCCATACTATTTAAATGCAGCAATTTTCTTCTAAGAATCTCCTTTAAAAAAATAATCTAAAATACATTCATAATGTTATATATATAAGGAAGTTTATTTAAAAAATGGCAAAAAAGTTTAACATGAATGATTAAAAAGACAGTATAGCCATATGATAGTGTCATAATCATAAAGACATGTCTCTAAAAAACGGGTGTCTGAAATACTATGTCACATTATAGAGTAGCATGTTATAGTCAACTAGAAGTCTGGGAAAAATGATTTTTTACTGTAAAACCTCTTGAATGTTTTGAATTTTGTGCCATGTGCATGTAACACATTCAAAAAATAAACACAATTTTAAAATAAAGGATTCAACTTAAAATTTTAAAAATACATTTACAGATAGTTTTTAATGATATAAAGAAATACTCATGATGTACTAAGTGAAAGGCAAGGACATTACATTATTTCTTGCAGTAGATATGAATAATTGGAAAATGTATATACTCTGGCTATATTACTAGGAATATTTTCTTCAGTATTTTGCACCATAAGATATCTAGGACTGGTTTACATAAAAGCAAGCAGAATGATGAAGAAGCTCACCTTAAGAACGGTTGAATGAAAATGGAAATGCTCAGCCTGGAATATATATATATATGAGATCATGATGACTGTCTTCAGGCATCTGATGTCCTGCCATGTTAAAAAGTGATCATGCTTCCACTGGAAGGTCTCGGAGGATGGAACTAGACCCATTGGCAGGAGCTATAGCAAGTCATTTCAACTCGATGTCAAAATACTTGCAGACAGTCACTTGCTTATATGTCATTTCAGTTCAATATCAGGAAACACATCCAAAAAGAATAGAGCAAAAGAATGAGTGGCTTCCCAGTCACTTGAAAGATTCAAGCATAAATTATCAATTCCTTGATAGGACATTATGGAAGAAATTCAAGCATCGGAAGTGTGGTTTTTGAGTGTGATTCCAGCTGTGCGAGAAACCATTTAATCCCTCTGGAAGTTAGTTCTCTGTAAAATGGGGAATTTTGACTAAAGTGCTTCATTTCTTTTTGAGTTTTAAACTCTTTTGATTCTGCTTTGGACTAACAACATTTTGCTGTCTTCCAGATTTATATATCAGCTTTTTATCCATTGAAATAAACCACCCTGGGCCGGGTGCAGTGGCTCACACCTGTAATCCCAGCACTTTGGGAGGCCGAGGCAGGTAGATCACTAGAGATCAGGAGTTCAAGGCCAGCCTGACCAACATGGTGAAACCCCATCTCTACTAAAAACACAAAAATTTGCCCGGCATTGTGGCAGGCACCTGCAATCCCAGCTACTCAGGAGGCTGAGGCACAAGAATTGCTTGAACCTGGGAGGTGGAGGTTGCAGTGAGTCGAAACCGAGCCACTGCACTCCAGTCTGGGTGACAGAGTGAGACTCTGTCTCAAAATGAAACGAAATAAAATAGCCACACTGTACCTGTGAAGATTAATTGAGATGTTTAAAACATTATTTGCAAAAATGCAAAACATGATGTAAGTGTAAAGCATTATTATATATCAACATAATTGACCATTAGAAAAATGCAAATTAACACCTCAATGAGCTATCACCACACACCTGTTAGAATGGTTAAAATAAAAAGTACTGATGATATCAAGTGCTGACAAAATGCAGAGTAACTAGATCTCTCATACATTGCTGATGCTAATGTAAAATGATACCATCACACTAGAAAACAGTTTGGCAGTTTCTTATAAAGTTAAACATACACTTAATGTACAACCCAGTAATACAACTACTGGATATTAATTCTAGAGAGATCAAAACTTACACACAAAGCCATGTACATAAATGTTCATATCAGCTTTATTTGCAATAGCCCAAAATGAAATAATCAGATGTCCTCCAATTGATGAATGAACAAACTGGCATAAACCTATCATGAAATCTTACTGAGCAATAAAAAGGAAAACACTATTGATACATACAACAACTTGAGTGCATCTCAAGGCTGTTATGCTGACTGAAATAAAAGCTAATCTCAAAAGGTTATCTATTATGTGATTCTGTTTATATAACATTCTCAAAATGATAAAATCACAGCAATGAAGAACTGATCAGCAGTGCCAGGGGTTAGAGTTGTGGGGAGGGTGTGACCATGAATGAGCAGCATAAGAGAATTTCTTTGGAGTGATGGAATAGTTTTATATCTTGATTGTGGTGATCATTATATTAAACAAATGTGATAAACTTATATAAGACTGTAAGCCAAAAATAAATTAGTATGTTTATTTTAAGGTCTGGAAAGCATGGACATTTGTATCTTCATTCACTTTTGTTTTCATGGACTATTTTATGTTTGAACCTTTTCATGGTATGCAGTGTCTTATAATCTATAATATGGAATGTTTCTCATATGAATGTTTTTCTTACTGAAGAATGCCATAGAAATAAGGGTGTGAGGTATACTTACTTGACAGGGGAATTTTACTCCTTTTATTTTATTTAGTTATTTATTTTTGAGATGGAGTCCTGCTATGTTGTCCAGGCTGGTCTTGAACCCCTGGACTCAATCCTTCTGCTTGACCTCCCAAAGTTCTGGGATTACAGGTATGAGCTACAGTGCCCTGAGAGTCCTTTTTAAAGAAGTGAATGCTTAAATGTGGAATTAAATTTAGGCAAAGCTCATTTTTATTTATACATACAACAACTTCAGCCATGTACCTCATAACAATATTTTGGTCAATGTCTGACCTTATATACAATGGTTATCCTGTACGATTATAATGAAGCTGAAAAATTTCTATTACCTAGTGACATTGTAGTAATTGTAATGTAGCACAACACATTGCACATGTTTGTAGTCATGCTGGTGTAAACAAACCTACTGCATTGACAATCTAGTATAAAAGTCTAGCACACACAATTATCCACAGTATATATAATACTTGATAATAATAATAAACAGCTGTCACTGGCTTATGTATTTGCTATACTATACTTTTTATCATTATTTTAGAGTATATTTCCTATACTTATATTATAAAAAAGTTAACTGTTAAGCAGCCTTGGGCAGGTCTTTCAGGAGGCATTCCAGAAGAAGGCATTGTTATTATAGGAGGTGACAGCTCCCTGTGTGTTGTTGCCCCTGAAAACTTCCAGTGGGACCAGATATGGTGGTGAAAGATGAAGATATTGATGATCTTGAACCTGTGTAGGCTTAGGCTGATGTTTTTTTTTGTGTCTTCTTTTTTTTTTTTTTTTTTTTTTTTTTTTGAGACAGCGTCTCGCACCGTTGCCCAGGCTGGAGTGCAGTAGTCTGATCTTGGCTCGCTGCAAGCTCCACCTCCTGGGTTCATGCCATTCTCCTGCCTCAGCCTCCCAAGTAGCTGGGACTACGGGCGCCCGCCACCACGCCTGGCTAATTTTTTGTACTTTTAATAGGGATGGGGTTTCACCGTGTTAGCCAGGATGCTCTCCATCTCCTGACCTCGTGGTCCACCTACCTCGGCCTCCCAAACTGCTGGAATTACAGTATTTAAAACATTTTTTTAAATTAAAAACGTTTTAAATGGAAAAAAAAACATATAGCATAAGGATATAAAGAAACCAAATATTTTTATACAACTGTACACTGTATTTGTGTTTTAAACTGTGTTATTACAAAAGAGTTACAAAGTTTTTAAAAATAGAAAGTTTATAAAGTAAAAAAGTTACAACACATCAAAAGATAACACACCATGATGAAGTGGGCTTTACCCAGGGATGCAAGCATAGTTCAACATATGCAAATTAATAAGTGTGATATCAACAGAATGAAGGACAAAAACTTTATGATCATCTCAACAGATACAGAAAAGTATTTATTAAAATTTAACTTCCTTCATGATAAAAACTCTCAACAAGTTAAGTGTAGAAGGAACTTACCTCAACATATTAAGGGTCATATATGGTTAGCCCGGAGCTAAAATCATACTGAACAGGCAAAAGCTGAAAGCCTTTCTGCAAAGAACTGGAACAAGACAAGGATGACCACTTTCACCACTCTTATTCAACGTGGTACTGGAAGTCTTCGCCAGAGCAATCAAGCAAGAGAAAGAATTAAAAGACATCCAATTGGAAAAAAGGAGGTCATATATTTTCTCTTTGCAGACAACATAATCTGATATCTAGAAAAACCTAAAGACTCCACCAAAAAGGCTGAGCATGGTGACTCATGCCTGTAATCTCAGCACTTTGAGAGGCTGAGGCAGGAGGATCACTTGAGCCCCGGGGTTCAAGACCAGCCTGGGCAACATAGTGAGACCCCAATCTCTAAAAAAATTTAAAAACTTTAGCCAGATGCGGTGGCACATGCCTGTTGTCCTAGCTACTTGTGAACCTGGGGTGGGAGGATCACTTGAGTCCTGGAGTTCAAGGCGGCAATGAGCAATGATCATGCCACTGCACTCTAGCCTGGGTTGTGACAGAACAAGACACTGTTAATAAGCAAAACGACAAAATAGACTCCACCAAAAAGCTCTAAAAACTGATAAACAAATTCAGTAAAGTTTCAGGATACAAAACCAACATACAAAAATCAGTAGTGTTTCTATACACCAATAACAAACAAGCTGAAAAATACATTAAGAAAGCAATCCCATTTACAATAGCTACCAAAAAAAAAAAAACTTAGAAATAAATGTAACCAAGGCAGTAAAATACCTGTATGCCAAAAACAACATAACATTGATGAAAGAAATTGAAAAGGACACAAACAAATAGAAAGATATCTCATGTTCATGAATAGAAATAATTAATATTGTTAAAATGACCATACTATTCAAAGTAATCTATAGATTCAATGCAATCCCTATAAAAACACCCAAAAATTTTTCACAGAAATAGAAAAAACAACCCTAAAATTTGTATGGAACCACAAAAGGACCTGAGTAGCCAAAGCATTCCTGAGCAAAAATTATAAAGTGAGAGGCATTGCCCAACCAGACTTCAAAATATACTACTAAGCTATAGTAACCCAAATAACACATTCCTGGTATAAAAACGACACATATGCCAGTGGAACAGAATAGAGAACCTAAGAATAATCCATCTATTTACAGCCAACTGATTTTTGATGAACATGCCAAGAATATAAATTGGAGAAAGGATATTCTTTTTAATAAATCATGTTGGGAAAATTGGATATCCATATACAGAAGAATGACACTAAACGCCTATCTCTCAGTGTATACAAGTGTCAATTCAAAATGAATTTAAAACTTGAATATGAGACACCAAACTGTAAAACTACTAAAAGAAAACACAGAAGAAACACTTCAGGACATTGGTCTACATTGGTCTAGCAAAAGGTTTTATGACTAAGACTTCAAAAGCACAGGCAACAGAAACAAAAATAAATAAATAAATGAGATTATATTAAACTAAAAAACTTCTGCACAGCAAAGGAAATGATCAACAGAGTGAAGAGACGACTTGTAGAGTGACAGAAAGTATTTGCAAACTATTAATCTGATACGGAACGAATATACAGAATATGTAAGAAACTTAACATGAAAAAAAAAATCCCATTAAAAAGTGGGTGAAGGATCTGAAGAGACATGTCTCAAAAGAAAACGAGCAAATGGCCAACAAATAAGTGAAAAAATGCCCAACATCACTAATCATCAGGGAAATGCAGATCAAAACCACAGTGAGATATCATCTCACCCCAGTTAGAATGGCTATTATCAAAAAGGCAAAAAATAGTCAGGTGTGGCATATGTCTGTGATCCCAGCTACTCGGAAGATTGGGGCCAGGAATCTGAGCTGCAATGTGCTATGATCACACCTGTGATCACTGCACTCTAGCCTGGGCAACATAATGAGACCCCATCGCTAAAAAAAATACTACTAATTAAACATTTTTAAGAAGACAAGAAATAAATGCTGGTCAGGATGCAGAGCAAAGGAAACACACGCTGTTGGTGAGAATGTAAATTAGTACAGCTATTGGCCAGGTGCAGTGGCTCATGCCTGTAATCCCACGACTTTGGGAGGCCAAGGCGGGCAGATCACTTGAGGCCAGGAGTTCAAGATCTGCCTGGCCATCTCTACTAAAAATACAAAAATTAACCAGGCATGGTGGGACCCACCTCTAATCCCAGCTACTTGGGAGGCTGAGGTGGGAGAATCATCTGAGCTTGGGAGGTGGAGATTGCAGTGAGCTGAGATCATGCCTCTGCACTCCAGCCTGGGTGACAGAGTGAGACTCCATCTCTCTCTCTCTCACACACACACACACACACAATACAGCCATTGTGGAAAACAGTTTGGAGGTTTCTCAAAAAACTGAAAATACAACTTCCATATGATCCAGCAATCCCACTACTGGGTATTTATCTTCCCAGAAGGGAAATCAGTATATCAAAAGACATCTTCGCTCCCTTGTTTATTGCAGCACTATTCACAATAGTCAAGGTATGAAATCAAACTAAGCATCCCTCAACAGGTGGATAAAGAAAATGTGCTATATATACACAATGGCATACTATTCTGCAACAAAAAGGGAACAAAATCCTATCATTTGTAGCAATATGGACAGAACTGGAGGTCGTTATGTTAAGTGCAATTAGCCAGGTACAGAAAGACAAATATTGCATGATCTCATTCGTGTGGGAGCTAAGAAAGTTGATATCATGGAGGTAGAGAGTAGAAAAAAAGTTACTGGAGATTAGGAAGGGTGTGGTGGAGTGAGTAAAGTAAGGTTGGTTAAAGGGTAGAAACACACAGAAAGAAGGGATAAGTTCTAATGTTCCATAGCATGTAGGATGGCTATAGTTAACAATAATTTATTATATATTTAAAAATAGCTGCAAGAGAATATTTGAAATGTTCACAACACAAAGAAATAATAAATGTTTGAGGTGATGGATATCCTAAATACATTGATTTGATCCTTATACATTGTATGCATGTACCCTAGAAATATGTATATTTATTAGATATCAATAATTTTTTAAAAGTTAAAAAGGAACAAAACCATGAAAAATTAATTTATAGTAAGCTAAGATTAATTTATTATTTAAGAAATATTTAAAAAAATAAATTTGGGGTAGCCTAAGTGTACAGTGTATATAAAGTCTACAGTACTGGACAGTAATGTCCTCAGCCTTCACATTCACTCACCACTCACTCAGTGACTTACCCAAAACAACTTCTAGTACTGCAAGCTCTGTTTATGATAAGTGCCCTGGACAGGTGTTCTATTTTTAATCTTTTATACTGTATTTTTACTGAATCTTTTCTATATTTAGATACAAAAGTACTTCCCATTGTGTTATAATTGCTTACAGCACTCAGTACAGTAACATGCTATGTCTATAATCTAAGAGTAATGAGCTATATTGTACAGTCTAGGTGTGTAGTAGGCAATACCATCTAGGCGTGTGTAAGTATATTCTAAGATTTTCATACAACAAAATCACCTAATGATGCATTTCTCAGAACATATTCCTGTCTGTTAAGCAACATGTGACTGTATTTTATTCTTATTTTTAAATTTTACAATTATCTTTTCAAGGAAACCTCTGGAAAAAAAAATTATACCAAAATTTTCACACCCCACTCAAAGTGGTCTATTTTTACTGTTTATCTTACAACTGAAGAGACTATCCATGCCTTGCTAAATTCTACTTTAGCTGCTGAGTCTGTCTATATACTTAACACATTTGCTTTCATCCAAATTACATAATAAACATAGGAGCTTACAATTACTTTTCTAGGATAAAATCTATGCAGAAAGTTTGTCTCAAGAGAGGAATTTTTGCTGGGGGGGTGGCACATGCCTGTAATCCCAGCACTTTGGGAGGCTGAGGTGGGAAGATCACTTGAGCCCAGGAGTTCAAGATCAGACTAGGCAACATTGTGAGACTCCATATCTACAAAAAATTTTTAAAAAATAACTAGGTGTGCTGGCATGCACCTGTAGTCCCAGCTACAAGGGAGGCTGAGGTGGGAAGATTGCTTGAACCCAGGAGGTCGAGGCTGTAGTGATCTCTGATCACACTGCTGCACTCCAGTTTGGGTGACAGAGTAAGACCCTATCTCAAAAACAACATAAAAAGCGGATTTTTTGGCCGGGCGCGGTGGCTTAAGCCTGTAATCCCAGCACTTTGGGAGGCTGAGACGGGCAGATCACGAGGTCAGGAGATCGAGACCATCCTGGCTAACACAGTGAAACCCCGTCTCTACTAAAAAAATACAAAAAACGAGCCGGGCGGGGTGGCGGGCGCCTGTAGGCCCAGCTGCTCGGGGGGCTGAGGCAGGAGAAGGGCTAAAACGCCGGGAGGCGGAGTTTGCAGTGAGCTGAGATCTGGCCACTGCACTCCAGCCTGGGTGACCAGACGCGAGACTCCCTCTCAAAAAAAAAAAAAAAAAAAAAAAAAAGTGGATTTTTAATAAGACAGTCCTTATGGGTACTAAAATATTAGCTTTCCTTGGACAGTATAATTTCCCCTGTCAATGATATTACCAATATTTGCCAATATTTTCAGTCTTTCTCTCTTTTCTGGATACACAAAATTCTACATTTCTTAGTTCCGCAAGCTGAGCAGGGCCATGTGACTAGTTCTACCAATGGACAGTGACCAAAGGTGATATGTATCACTTCCATACCAAAGCATATAAGAGTCAGTGTATGATTTGCCCATCCATACTGTCTTTTCTGGAACAAAGAGCCCTGAGACATCACATTGAAATGGAGACACCAGAAAAAGGGAGCAATCTGGAATGTTGAGTCACTATATGAAGGGCTGACATGGAGAAACTCCTGCACTCTTGGCAGATTTGCCTGAATAAGAAACTGTCATGTGATAGGCCTCTCAGATTTTTGTATAGTTTATAACTATAAGCATTATTCCCTAGCCTATCCTGATAAACAGAATCTATATGCTAACTTTGTTTGTTGTGTTAAAAGTTTTCATGGCCTTTTGTGCTCCCATACATTAGATGGACACTTGTATGTACATTTTCAAATTTTCCAGTAAGAAAGTATTTAATGTGATAAACATTTCAATTAATAACTTTTTCTGTTAGTCTCTAGTACCAACTTAAGATCTCAAATTTCTAATCTAAGTGAACAATAATATTTTAAATTACATGTATAACTTTATCTCAAACTTATACCTTGTGTTAATCAGTACCAAACAATAGAAAGGGTACATTTTTGTTGTTGTGTTATTGTTGTTGTTTTGTTGTTGTTGTTTTGAGATTGAGTTTCACTCTTGTCACCCAGGCTGGAGCTCCATGCCATGATCTCAGCTCACTGCAACCTCCACCTCCTGTGTTCAAGCGATTCTCCTGTCTCAGCCTCCCAAGTAGCTGGGATTACAGGCACGCACCACCACGCCTGACTAATTTTGTATTTTAGTAGAGATGGAGTTTCACCATGTTGGCCAGGCTGGTCTCGAACTCCTGATCTCAGGTGATTCACCCGCCTTGGCCTCCCAAAATGCTGGGATTACAGGTGTGAGCCACTGCACTCAGCCAGGTACGTTTGTGTATGCAGTCTTCTTTTAAATTTAAAAAAATATATTATTTAAAAAAAGTTTTGTAGAGACAAGGTTTCGCTATGTTTCCCAGGCCGGTCTCAAACTTCTGGCCTCAAGCGATTCTTCTGCCTCAGCCTCCAAAAGTACTGGGATTACAGCATGAGCCATTGCACCCAGCTATACAGCCTTCTAATTTACTAAATAACGTTGATGTGCTTGATCATGTTCCCTGGAAAACAGACCCTGAGATGGAGATTTGCATGCAGGAATATTTATTTGAGAATACTCTTAGAATCAACACTGGGGAAATGCAGGATTGAGTAGAGGGAGAAGTTGGCTGTGATGTACTTACAATAAAGCCTAAGCTGACCCTAGGGTGGCTCTGAAGCTAGAGTGGCACTTTAGAGGCATCCCAAATGAAGGCAGGGGTTGAACCTCTGTATATACAGCAGTGCCCACTCATTTATCTAATGGCTGACTCCTGGAAATGATTGTGACCTTGAATAAGGCTGAGAGCAGTTCCTGTATGGAGCTGATATTTTGAGAGCTGTCAGCCAATGTCATTCCCAGAAGCTGAGCAAAGAACTCTTTCAGCCCTGAAAAGGAATCTGGGTAGTATAGCTGTGTTCAGTAAAACTGATAATCATAAAGGGACATGTATCTATCTGAAGTTGTTAGATGATCACCACCACACCACCGCCATCATCATCATCATCATCATCATCATCACATTTACTGACAACTTTAGGATGTGCCAGGCACTTGTCCTAAGTGCTTTGAAATAATATATTAACTTGTGTAATTCTCATGTTAACCCTATAATATAATCTTAAATGCTTTGTCCTCAAAATAAAATCAATATAAGTGCTTTTCTGTAACACATTCCAATCCAGAATGCTTTACAATGACCATTCAGTAATTTCCATTGTAAGTTATTTCATCTAGCACGAACAGCCCCATTTGGTGATAGTCATTGGCTAAGATAGTTATTTTAGCTCATGGATTGCATCTTCTAAATAATGGATGGTATTATGATGTCTTTAATTTACTTTCAACTAACTGATGATAGGTAATATGATATTGTGTGGATATATATGTATGTGATATTATATGTGTTAATTTAGGCTATAAGTGCACTTGCTTGCCATAATTAAGAAGTCACATTCCCATGTGTGGTCAGAAAATATTTAATCAAAAGGCCACACTCCAGAGGAAGCTATGTCAAGGGCTCAAGTCATACTGATCTTGAACAATACTATAATTTTCTAATTAGCATAATTAATATAAGCAATGTGGCAATGTGTTTTCACTGGTGAAATTAGTGTTGTTCAAAGTATGTGCATTGGCTAATATATTTTAGACATTCTGCCTTTGCAAAATGGGGTGTAAAATCTAGTAAGCATCATAATCTTTATCCTTAGGAATGGCATCCAAGGTTTGATTCTAAAATGTCCTGTATCTAGCTATTGATTCCATGGATTCTGGTTGCCTAAATCCTGCCTCAATATTGCTGTGTTTGTCTTAAATGAACTATCATACATGTGGTAGTCATATATGATAGCCAGCCTCCTTGGCCCTCAATGACCTAACACCAGTGATCCTTAGTGTTCATCTCTTTTATAGTCTCTTCCCATATCAAATAGAGCTGGTCTGGGTAACCAATAAGATATTTTGGAAACATGAAGATTAATTCGTCAGTCATGTGAGTGAGCCATCTTGGAAGCAGATCATCCAGTCCCAGTTAAGCCTTAGGTAACAAGAGCTCTGGCCTACATCTTGATTCATGAGAGACCCTGAACCAAAACTACTCAGCCAACCTACTCTCAAATCCCTGACCTACAGAAACTCTGATATAATAAATATTTATTGTTGTTTCAAGTCACTAAATTTTGGGGTAATTTGTTGTGCATCAATGGATAACTAATACATGAAAGAGAGAGTTCGATGTTAATTGAGTTTATTGAAGAGATTATATGAATTGTTGTGTGTATGACTCCCTGTCAATAACTGTTTATTTTTTATTTTCAGACAAGGAGTCTCATTCTGTCTTCCAGACTGGAGTGCAGTGGCACGATCTCGGCTCACTGCAGCCTCCGCCTCGCAGGTTCGAGCAATTATCTGCCTCAGTCTCCTGAGTAGCTGGAATTACAGGCGTGGGCCAGGACATGCAGTTAATTTTGTGTTTTTTTCAGAGACGGGGTTTCGTCGTGTTGATCGGGCTGGTCTTGAACTCCTGGCCTCAAGTCATCTGCCCACCTCAGCCTCCCAAAGTGCTGGGATTATAGGCATGAGCCACCACACTTAGCCATAGTTTTAAATATTTGTGTGTACAACAGAATTTGGCCCAAGACTTGTTTTATCGTAACTTAGTAGCCAACCCTTCCACTCAACAGTTGGTGACTACCTTTACCTGTCAAAAGGAACAAAATAGTCGTGTGTGGCCAAACTTGCTTAGATCGTTTTGCAAGAGAGCCCTATTGATTTTCTATGATAAAAAAGTCAAGCCTATGATAGCTCGATTCAGTCTACTTCTCTTTATCACCCTCTTCACTCCAGTCCAGTCATCTGTCACTTGGTCTATTACAATAACCTTTAACTCATTTATGCATATTCATTGGTCTTTTCCATCCCATTGTCAGCATTAAAGTTAGAGGAGTCTTTTAAAATACGAACCTGTTTATGTAATTTCCCCATTTAAACTCTTTCAGTGCTCGGGCTGAGCATGGTGGCTCACACCTGTAATCCCAGCATTTTGGGAGGCCGAGGCGGGTGGATCACGAGGTCAGGAGATTGAAACCATTCTGGCTAACATAGCGAAACCCCATCTATACTAAATATACAAAAAAAAAAAAAAAATTAGCCAGGCATGCCTGTAATCCCAGCTACTCAGAAGACTGAGGCAGGAGAATGATGTGAACCTGGGAGGTGGAGCCTGCGGTGAGCCGAGATCATGCCACTGCACTCCAGCCTGGGTAACAGAGCAANACTCTTGTCACCCAGGCTGGAGCTCCATGCCATGATCTCAGCTCACTGCAACCTCCACCTCCTGTGTTCAAGCGATTCTCCTGTCTCAGCCTCCCAAGTAGCTGGGATTACAGGCACGCACCACCACGCCTGACTAATTTTTGTATTTTTAGTAGAGATGGAGTTTCACCATGTTGGCCAGGCTGGTCTCGAACTCCTGATCTCAGGTGATTCACCCGCCTTGGCCTCCCAAAATGCTGGGATTACAGGTGTGAGCCACTGCACTCAGCCAGGTACGTTTGTGTATGCAGTCTTCTTTTTAAATTTAAAAAAATATATTATTTAAAAAAAGTTTTGTAGAGACAAGGTTTCGCTATGTTTCCCAGGCCGGTCTCAAACTTCTGGCCTCAAGCGATTCTTCTGCCTCAGCCTCCAAAAGTACTGGGATTACAGCATGAGCCATTGCACCCAGCTATACAGCCTTCTAATTTACTAAATAACGTTGATGTGCTTGATCATGTTCCCTGGAAAACAGACCCTGAGATGGAGATTTGCATGCAGGAATATTTATTTGAGAATACTCTTAGAATCAACACTGGGGAAATGCAGGATTGAGTAGAGGGAGAAGTTGGCTGTGATGTACTTACAATAAAGCCTAAGCTGACCCTAGGGTGGCTCTGAAGCTAGAGTGGCACTTTAGAGGCATCCCAAATGAAGGCAGGGGGTTGAACCTCTGTATATACAGCAGTGCCCACTCATTTATCTAATGGCTGACTCCTGGAAATGATTGTGACCTTGAATAAGGCTGAGAGCAGTTCCTGTATGGAGCTGATATTTTGAGAGCTGTCAGCCAATGTCATTCCCAGAAGCTGAGCAAAGAACTCTTTCAGCCCTGAAAAGGAATCTGGGTAGTATAGCTGTGTTCAGTAAAACTGATAATCATAAAGGGACATGTATCTATCTGAAGTTGTTAGATGATCACCACCACACCACCGCCATCATCATCATCATCATCATCATCATCACATTTACTGACAACTTTAGGATGTGCCAGGCACTTGTCCTAAGTGCTTTGAAATAATATATTAACTTGTGTAATTCTCATGTTAACCCTATAATATAATCTTAAATGCTTTGTCCTCAAAAATAAAAATCAATATAAGTGCTTTTTCTGTAACACATTCCAATCCAGAATGCTTTACAATGACCATTCAGTAATTTCCATTGTAAGTTATTTCATCTAGCACGAACAGCCCCATTTGGTGATAGTCATTGGCTAAGATAGTTATTTTAGCTCATGGATTGCATCTTCTAAATAATGGATGGTATTATGATGTCTTTAATTTACTTTCAACTAACTGATGATAGGTAATATGATATTGTGTGGATATATATGTATGTGATATTATATGTGTTAATTTAGGCTATAAGTGCACTTGCTTGCCATAATTAAGAAGTCACATTCCCATGTGTGGTCAGAAAATATTTAATCAAAAGGCCACACTCCAGAGGAAGCTATGTCAAGGGCTCAAGTCATACTGATCTTGAACAATACTATAATTTTTCTAATTAGCATAATTAATATAAGCAATGTGGCAATGTGTTTTCACTGGTGAAATTAGTGTTGTTCAAAGTATGTGCATTGGCTAATATATTTTAGACATTCTGCCTTTGCAAAATGGGGTGTAAAAATCTAGTAAGCATCATAATCTTTATCCTTAGGAATGGCATCCAAGGTTTGATTCTAAAATGTCCTGTATCTAGCTATTGATTCCATGGATTCTGGTTGCCTAAATCCTGCCTCAATATTGCTGTGTTTGTCTTAAATGAACTATCATACATGTGGTAGTCATATATGATAGCCAGCCTCCTTGGCCCTCAATGACCTAACACCAGTGATCCTTAGTGTTCATCTCTTTTTATAGTCTCTTCCCATATCAAATAGAGCTGGTCTGGGTAACCAATAAGATATTTTGGAAACATGAAGATTAATTCGTCAGTCATGTGAGTGAGCCATCTTGGAAGCAGATCATCCAGTCCCAGTTAAGCCTTAGGTAACAAGAGCTCTGGCCTACATCTTGATTCATGAGAGACCCTGAACCAAAACTACTCAGCCAACCTACTCTCAAATCCCTGACCTACAGAAACTCTGATATAATAAATATTTATTGTTGTTTCAAGTCACTAAATTTTGGGGTAATTTGTTGTGCATCAATGGATAACTAATACATGAAAGAGAGAGTTCGATGTTAATTGAGTTTATTGAAGAGATTATATGAATTGTTGTGTGTATGACTCCCTGTCAATAACTGTTTATTTTTTATTTTCAGACAAGGAGTCTCATTCTGTCTTCCAGACTGGAGTGCAGTGGCACGATCTCGGCTCACTGCAGCCTCCGCCTCGCAGGTTCGAGCAATTATCTGCCTCAGTCTCCTGAGTAGCTGGAATTACAGGCGTGGGCCAGGACATGCAGTTAATTTTTGTGTTTTTTTCAGAGACGGGGTTTCGTCGTGTTGATCGGGCTGGTCTTGAACTCCTGGCCTCAAGTCATCTGCCCACCTCAGCCTCCCAAAGTGCTGGGATTATAGGCATGAGCCACCACACTTAGCCATAGTTTTTAAATATTTGTGTGTACAACAGAATTTGGCCCAAGACTTGTTTTATCGTAACTTAGTAGCCAACCCTTCCACTCAACAGTTGGTGACTACCTTTACCTGTCAAAAAGGAACAAAATAGTCGTGTGTGGCCAAACTTGCTTAGATCGTTTTGCAAGAGAGCCCTATTGATTTTTCTATGATAAAAAAGTCAAGCCTATGATAGCTCGATTCAGTCTACTTCTCTTTATCACCCTCTTCACTCCAGTCCAGTCATCTGTCACTTGGTCTATTACAATAACCTTTAACTCATTTATGCATATTCATTGGTCTTTTTCCATCCCATTGTCAGCATTAAAGTTAGAGGAGTCTTTTAAAAATACGAACCTGTTTATGTAATTTCCCCCATTTAAACTCTTTCAGTGCTCGGGCTGAGCATGGTGGCTCACACCTGTAATCCCAGCATTTTGGGAGGCCGAGGCGGGTGGATCACGAGGTCAGGAGATTGAAACCATTCTGGCTAACATAGCGAAACCCCATCTATACTAAATATACAAAAAAAAAAAAAAATTAGCCAGGCATGGTGGTGGGTGCCTGTAATCCCAGCTACTCAGAAGACTGAGGCAGGAGAATGATGTGAACCTGGGAGGTGGAGCCTGCGGTGAGCCGAGATCATGCCACTGCACTCCAGCCTGGGTAACAGAGCAAGACTCCATCTCAAAAAATAAATAAATAAATAAATAAATAAAAATAAATAAAATATTTAGCTGGGAGTGGTGGCACAGCCCTGTAGTCCTAGCTACTAGGGAGGTTGAGGTGGAAGGATTGCTTGAGCCCAGTAGTTCGAAGCTGCAGTGAGCCATGATCATGCCACTACACTCCAGCCCGGGTGACAGAGTGAGATTCTATCTCTAAAAAATTAAGAATAAAAATAATAAATAATATAAAATCTTTCAGTGCTTGAAAAATAAGGCAAAGATGTAAGTTACCATGACCCATAAAACCTTTCCAGCCTTGTCTTGTACTCTTCTTTCTCTCACTCTCTGTGATCCCACCTCACACTGGCCTTTTTTCAATTACTAGTACTCTTTCTGTTCCCACTTACCACAGAGAATTTGTACACAGTGTTTCCTCTGCCTTGAAATCTCTTCTTCCTCTTTGTCTAGTTTAAGTCTGCCTATCTTTCATATCTAGTGCGTATGTGAGTTCCTCAGCAAGACTTTCCCTAATCTCCCTGATTGATTCTCATAGCATCATACATCCCTCCTTTGTGTACCAGTAACATTGCAATTTTACATTTGTTTGTGTAACAATTTGATTAATGTTCATGGTGACTGCTAGGCCTTACATTCTATAAAAGTAGGTACCATATCTCATATCACTCACTCATATATGCCTTGGAGTCTACCACCGTGCTGAAAATGTAGTGCATATTTGATAAATATTTGATGAAAATATGAATAACTGATTGAGTAATTTAAATAGTTCAGGTGGCTATTAATGTCGCTTCAGAGTGAGAGTGCCTAGTTTCACATTCTGGCAGTTCCTAACTGCAATGATAGGAACAATTTTATCTCATTTTTCCTTCTATTTGTTCTCTGTAAATTGGGAATAATAATTAGTTTATAGAGTTTTGAAAGGATTAAATGAGCTAGTATACATTAAGGGCTTAAAACAGTCCTTAACACAGCAAGTACTTTATGCATATATGATAGCTACAAGTATGATTATTAACATCCTTAGTCAATTTGTCATACTAGTTCCTTAGGCCATGGCCACCTGTTTTGGGTAAATTCATTCTTTACTTGTAGATGCCAAATTTCAAGTGTCTGTGTAAGAAACAAGAAGATATGTCAAAGACACAAACTGAGGGTGGGAGCATGTAATTATTTTTAGGTGGTGCAATATTGACTTAGGTATAAGGATGCTAATGTTAACCCCCACATCACTGATGTTTATTTGGTATTTACTATTTATACAAAGAGACCAAAGGAGCAGGTTTTATATTTAAAGAGAGAGAGCCTCAAAGAGTTCTATACCTACCTTTTAGTAATGCATCACAAAGAGTTGAGTCCACCATCTCTCTATAAATTTTGCTTTGGCTATTAATTTTGGGATTCCCTTATTAATCTTTATTTGAACCTCAAATAATGGTAACATATTAACATCATACAAAATGCTATTGATTTCTTTGGGCTATAGACCTTCCACACTAAGGCCCTGACTTTAAAATACTAAAGCAATAGGTTTATAAATTTGAACATTATATATTAGAAGCTATTGAGATGATGTTCTTTCTTATTAAACAGTAGAAATGTTCTTCATGCTCAGTGCAAAGGCAGCAATAGTTGGATTTATTTAGTTGCTAATGCTTTTTACAGAAGTCGTGAATGTTAGCATTTTATTATATTCAGGGTCTCCACTTACAGACATGTCCATTGTAAGCTGCCATTGATTTAGGCAATAGGTCATAAACTGAAGAGATGTTTTTGGTTAAGTGTTACCAGTGATGCATTCTGTTCTTTGTTTACTACCAACCACGAAAAACAACACTTTGTGCTTTGCAAAGAAACGGAGATCACCCAGTCCTTGCAACTTAGGTCATTTCAGTCTGGGTGAAAAAAAAAGAACTCTTTTCAACTCTTTGCCAGTTCCTCCTGGCTTTTTGAGAAGGAGATACCTCTGAAAGAAAATAGATCAAAGTTACATGGGACTAAGGGCAGATCAGATAGCTATACTTTGTAGTCTGTTGAAAACAGAACTAGCTTTACTGGAAAAAAAGATTGTGTGTTATAGCTATAAGGGGCAGAGGGAAGGTTAGAGGGAAGGTTACTAACCTAAAAATCCAACCACCATCCCTCTACTAGTTTGTCAGACTTTAAAATTCCACCATCAGAAATTCATTTTAAAACATAATTTAAAAGATTTTAAAAGATAATTCCTTAAAGCAGTCACCTGTGGAAAAAAAGTGAATTATCTATCAAATCCTTTTCCTGAAAGTGAATTTCCTGAAAGGACCAAGACTAAGAGGTAACACTGGCTCCTGAAGTTCGGATTTGACTGTAGGGGTGCTGTGGAGAGAAAAGGTTGGAAGAGCACAGACTACTTTTGAAGAGAGGCTAGCAGGAAATCTCTGGCCATGGAAAACAGTGATTTCAATGTGTAAAGACTATGAGGAAAAGAGAAAAGAAGTGGATTTTAAAAAAATTTGCTGTTCTGAACATCTATAGTAGAAGAAAGGAAACATGTTACCTATGATGAGGTAAAATGAAGGGACACTCAGACAAAATTGGAGGGTCATTATCTTTTCATACCAAGAATGTGAGAGCAACTTTGCTTCCCTAAATATTCTGGTCTTTAGTTTTTGTCTGATTACTATTATGCCAAATTCATTCCCTGTTTATAAAGTGATTAGTATATACAAAGTGCCTTGAAGGTAATAAAAAAAATTTAAGTTTTCAGTTTTGGGGGAGCTCTCCATGTGTACTCTCTACTAGTAATTATTTCATCAATATACCCAGATCATGTACCTGTTAAACTAGACATACTAGATTAAGGGTATCTCCATGATAAGTGAGGAAACACAGACCACTTTGTCTTGTAGTAAGGAACCAAGGAAAGTAAAGATAGGATGAATAGATAAGGAAGGAGGCTGGTACAGATTTATAAGTTTAGTTTTTATTATATCCTTGGTATTTGCCAGTTGAACTAGAAAGGAAAAGCTATGTACAGAAAAAAAAAAAAAGCTATCATCTTGTGCTAGGCAAAGGAATTTTGTCGCAGAATGAAAATTTGCTAATGGGTATAGGGGATATAGAAATGGGAGGAACAGAGTGGTTGTACCCATTTAAACCCCACCAACAATGTATAGAAGTAGTAGTGCTGATTTTGAAAGTATGTAATGGAATCTGAGTATGACTATTAGTTTTAATTTTCAGTTCCCTGATAAACAATGATATTGAATTCTTTTTAATTTGCTTGTTGGCTGCTTAAATATCTACATTTATGAAAGGCCTACTTGCATCTTTTGTTCATTTCTTAAAACATTGAGTTTTCTTTCTCTTACTGATTTGTAGTCAAGTTTTATGTATTTTGGGTACAAGTCATATGTGAATAGTTGTTTTATATTTTTCTTCTCCTAATCTGTAGATTATTGCTCACTCTCTTAATGATGTGTTTCAGTGAACAGAAGTTTTTAATTTTAATGAAATCTATTTGATCAAACTGTTCTTTTATGGTTAGTGCTTTTCGTATTTAAGAAAACATTGCTGGGGTATTCCAAGATGGCCAAATAGGAGCAGCTCAGGTCTGCAGCTCCCAGCATGATAGACACAGAAGATGGGTGATTTCTGCATTTCCAACTGAGGTACCTGGTTCATCTCATTGGGAGTGGTTGGACAGTGAGAGCATCCCAGGGAGGGCGAGCTGAAGAAGGGCGGGGCGTCACCTCACCCGGGAAGTGCAAGAGGTCTGGGGATTTCCCTTTCCTAGCCAAGGGAAGCCATGACAGACTACCTGGAAAAATGGGACACTCCCTGCCCAAATACTGCACTTTTCCCAAGGTCTTAGCAACTGACAGACAAGGTGATTCTCTCCTGTGCGTGGCTCACTGGGTCCCATGTCCCTGGAGCCTTGCTCACTGCTAGTACAGCAGTCTGAGATCGATCTATGAGGCAGCAGCCTGGCTGGGGGTGGGGTGTCCACCATTACTGAGGCTTGAGTAGGTAAACAAAGCGGCTGGGAAGCTCGAAATGGGTGGAGCCCACCACAGCTCAACAAGGCCTACTGCCTCTAGACTCCACCTCTGTGGGCAAGGCATAGCTGAACAAAAGGCAGCAGACAACTTCTGCAGACTTAAATGTCCCTGTCTGACAGCTCTGAAGAAAGCAGTGGTTCTCCCAGCACGGCATTTGAGCTCTGAGAATGGACAGACTGCCTCCTCAAGTGGATCCCTGACCCTCATGTAGCCTAACTGGGAGACACCTCCCAGTAGGGGCTGACAGACACCTCATATAGGCGGCTGCCCTTCTGGGGTGAAGCTTCCAGAAGATCAGTCAGCAATATTTGCTGTTCTTCAGTATTTGCTATTCTGCAGCCTCTGCTGGTGATACCCAGGGAAACAGGGTCTGGAGTGAAACTCCAACAAACTCCAACAGACGTGCAGCTGAGGGACCTGACTGTTAGAAGAAAAACTAACAAACAGAAACGAATAGCATCAACATCAACAAAAAGGTAATCTACACCAAAACTTCATCTGTAGGTCACCAACATCAAAGACCAAAGGTAGATAAAACCACAAAGATGGGGAGAAACCAGAGCAGAAGCTGAAAATTCTAAAAATCAGAGCACCTCTTCTCCTCCGAAGGATCGCAGCTCCTCGCCACCAGCAGAACAAAGCTGGACAAAGAATGACTTTGACAAGTTGACAGAAGTAGGCTTCAGAAGGTTGGTAATAACAGACTTCTCTGAGCTAAAGGAGGATGTTCAAAATCATTGCAAGGAAGCTAACAACCTTGAAAAAAGATTAGACGAATGGTTAACTAGAATAAACAATGTAGAGAAGACCTTAAATGACCTGATGGAGTTGAAAACCATGGCATGAGAACTTCGTGATGCATGCATAAGCTTCAATAGCTGATTTGATCAAGTGGAAGAAAGGGTTCAGTGATTGAAGACCAAACTCATGAAAAAAGTGACACAACAAGATTAGAGAAAAAACAGTAAAAAGAAATAAACAAAGCCTCCAAGAAATATGGGACTATGTGAAAAGACCAAACCTACATTTGATTGGTGTACCTGAAAGTGATGGGAGAATGGAACCAAGTTGGAAAGCACTCTTCAGGATATTATCCAGGAGAACTTCCCTAAGCTAGTAAGGCAGGCCAACATTCAAATTCAGGAAATACGGAGAACACCACAAAGATACTCCTCAAGAAGAGCAACTCCAAGACACATAATTGTCAGATTCACCAAGGTTGAAATGAAGGAAAAAGTGTTAAGGGCAGCCAGAGATAAAGGTCGAGTTACCCACAAAGGGAAGCCCATCAGACTAACAGCAGATCTCTTGGCAGAAACTCTACAAGCCAGAAGAGAGTGGGGGCCAATCACAACATTCTTAAAGAAAACAATTTTCAACCCAGATTTCGTATCCAGCCAAACTAAGCTTCATAAGTGAAGGAGAAATAAAATCCTTTACAGACAAACAAATGCTGGGAGATTTTGTCACCACCAGGCCTGCCTTACAAGAGGCCCTGAAGGAAGCACTAAATATGGAAAGAAACAACCAGTACCAGTCACTTCAAAAACATGCCAAATAGTAAAGACCATCGATGCTATGAAGAAACTACATCAATTAATGGGCAAAATAACCTGTGAACACATTAATGACAGAATCAAATTCACACATAACAATATTAACCTTAAATGTAAATGGGATAAATGCCCCAATTAAAAGACACAGACTGGCAATTGGATAAAGAGTCAAGACCCATCAGTGTTCTGCATTCAGGAGACCCATCTCATGTGCAAAGACAGGCATAGGCTCAAAATAAAGGGATGGAGGAAGATCTACCAAGCAAATGGAAAGATAAAAAAGCAGAGGTTGCAATCCTAGTCTCTGATAAAACAGACTTTAAACCAGCAAAGATCAAAAGAGACAAAGAAGGCCAGTACATAATGGTAAAGGGATCAATTCAACAAGAAAAGCTAACTATCCTAAATATATATGCATCCAATACAGGAGCATCCAGATTCATAAAGCAAGTCCTCAGAGGCCTACAAAGAGACTTAGACTCCCACACAATAATAATGGGAGACATTAACACCCCACTGTGAATATTAGACAGATCAATGAGAGAGAAAGTTAACAAGGATATTCCGGACCTGAACTCAGCTCTGCAACAAGCAGACCTAATAGACATTTACAGAGCTCTCCACCCCAAATCAACAGAAATTACATTCTTCTTAGCACCACATTGCACTGATTCTAAAATTGACCACATAATTGAAAGTAAAACACTCCTCAGCAAATGTAAAAAACAGAAATCACAACAAACTGTCTCTCAGATGACAGTGCAATCAAATTAGAACTCAGGATTAAGAAACTCACTCAAAATCGCACAACTACATGGAAACTGAACAACTTGCTCCCGAATGACTACTGGGTAAATAACGAAATGAAGGCAGATAGAAAGATGTTCTTTGAAACCAATGAGAACAAAGACACAACGTACCCGAATCTCTGGGACACATTTAAAGCCGTGTGTAGAGGGAAATTTATAGCATTAAATGCCCACAAGAGAAAGCAGGAAATATCTAAAATCGACACCCTAACATCTCAATTAAAATAGAGAAGCAAGAGAAAACAAATTCAAAAGCTAGCAGAAGGCAAGAAATAACTAAGATCAGATAACTCAAAGAGATAGAGACACAAAAAAAAAACCGTTCAAAAAAATAATGAATCCAGGAGCTGGTTTTTTGAAAAGATCAACAAAATTGATACACCACTAGCAAGACTAATAAAGAAGAAAAGAGAGAAGAATCAAATAGATGCAATAAAAAATGATCAATGGGATATCACTGCTGATCCCACAGAAATGAAAACTATCATCAGAGAATATTATAAACACCTCTATGCCAATAAACTAGAAAATCTAGAAGAAAGGGATAAATTCTTGGACACATACACTCTCCCAAGACTAAACCAGGAAGAAGGTGAATCTCTGAATACAGCAATAACAGGCTCTGAAATTGAGGTGATAATTAATAGCCTACAAAACAAAAGAAGTCCAGGACTAGATGGATTCACGACTGAATTCTATGAGAGGTACAAAGAGGAGCTGGTACCATTCCTTCCGAAACTATTCCAATGAATAGAAAAAGAGGGAATCCTCCCTAACTCATTTTATGAGGCCAACTTCATTCTAATACCAAAGCCTGGCAGAGTCACAACAAAAGAAGAGAATTTTAGACCAATGTCCCTGATGAACATCGATGTGAAAATCATCAGTAAAATACTGGCAAACCAAATCCAGCAGCACATCAAAAAGCTTATCCACCATGATCAAGTCAGCTTCATCACTGGGATGCAAGACTGGTTCAACATATGCAAATCAATAAAAGTAATCCATCACATACACAGAACCAGTGACAAAAACCACATGATTATCTCCATAGATGCAGAAAAGGCCTTTGACAAAATTCAGCAGCCCTTCATGACAAAAACTCTCAATAAACTAGGTATTGATGGCACATATCTCAAAATAATAAACTGTTTATGACAAACCCACAGCCAATATCATACTGAATGGGTAAAAACTGGAAGCATTCCCTTTGAAAACCAGCACAAAACAAGGGTGCCCTATCTCACCACTCCTATTCAACATAGTGTTGGAAGTTCTGGCTAGGGCAATCAGGCAAGAGGAAGAAATCAAGGGTATTCAGTTAGGAAAAGAAGTCAAATTGTCCCTGTTTGCAGATGACATGATTGTGTATTTAGAAAACCC